>NW_020539059.1:0-83665 GCF_003426905.1 Ctenocephalides felis
ACATATTGCGAAGGATGTCTTGCTTGTTTAACTGCCTATCTAATATTATATTTTTGCACTGAGACGCATTATGAAAATGTCTTCGGAAAATATCTAAATTTTAGCATCACAAAATGAAAGAGTTTATATTCCCACAAGAGGTTTACTACTTACAGATCCGACACAAAGAGGCTTGCGTGTAATTGAAATTTCATTTCTTGACAGACAGGGTCCTACGTGACTGACAATCTCACATTCAACAGAAGAATTTTTTATGTAAACAATGTTTTTTAATATATATTCAAGACTTTTGAGATTATGTATATTCTTCTATCTATATTGAAACTTAATAAGTTGGCTTATGTAGCACATAATGCATTTATATGAAATAATTATCACAAAGAGTTGCCGAAGATGTATATACTATTAAATGGTAGGTGGTGTTAGTTTTGTCTGAATATATATTCATAGATAAAGGACTTGCGCTATATTTTAAGGCAATAAGCAATTTTGTACCAGAGTTCATTTTCATGTATGTATTTAAATTTACAGATTTTTTAATATTTATATCTTTTGTAATAACTATTTATAAACCCATTAATTTAATAAATGAAGGCAAATGAAGTGTTGATTTGACGGAAAACGTGGCGGTATCTTCGAGTGGATCCAAATTACTCGTACTGGAGAAATCACTCGGATGGTGCTTCACGTTCCTGGTGAATGCCTCAAAATAGTAGGCTGGTCGATTCCGACGTCGCTATCGTATCAGTATTGGATTATGGCGGTTCCGGCGTCGCTATCGTATCAGTATTGGTTTCGAGCAAATGCAGCAAAAGCGTCCCTTAATTTCACCGTAAATTACACAACAACGATAACTTTGTCAATGCTTAATTCACTGCACACAACAATTTTAATATTATTAGGTATATTTGTAAGATATGCTTTGAATACTTTTACAGTTTCACTTTCACAATCACCTTCAATTTAATCTCAGTTATTACAGGTACATTTATTAGATAGACTAATAAGCATTTGTCTTAATAACTGGTTTGTCCAAAGCTTAAATGCGTGGCTCAAAACGTTGATTAAAATCAACTTTAAAAATCCGGCTCGAAGGACCAAATGGAGCGATTTACAATGCGTCGACTGGTTGATGCTTCGATAGTAGACTGTAAATTTCATAATCGACGAAATGTGAAATCTCCACGATGATTGTTTTAGAAAATGAAAGTCCTGTTATCTTCATATTGAATTTATTTAATTCTATTTTACAAATATGTCCTTCTTCTTTGACTGTTAATACTAGACTAAAAATTTATCCCAATTTCAGGCCCGACGGAATACATTTTATTGACTTGTTTTATAACCTAATTATATGAGCCGTCGAACCTCGGCAGAATCGTTCCCTATTTACGGGATTAACAAAATTCCTCCTGACCGTTATATGAAATGATATTTTATAATTTTACGGCGACGGTTACACCAGATGTTTTAGTTTAAAAAATCATCCAGTCGGTTTGAAGCAGATAATACTAGTTTGTGTACTTTCAGATGTTTTCCTTCTGCCTCTAATGTACTAACAGTTGTATGCTATAAAACAAATTGCTATAAAACCAAAATATAAACCGAAACCCTCCTCTGTTAAAATCGTTTCCATCTTCATTACATCAGCTATATTTTCCAAAGCAAAAACGAATGTTCTGAGCTTAGGCATGACAATATCACGTTTTGCTTCTTTGTGAGAAGCTGTAAATGCAAACATTTCTGCCTGATTTTTCTTAATTTCTTGAAGATCAAGCAATAAATTTTCAAACATCATTGATAAGTGCTCTAATGACTTGTCAGTCTTTGTTCGATTCTTTCTCCATTTCTTAACAATGAATAAAAAGTTACTAATTATACAGTAAATGATAAGCATCACGCTAAAGAAGTGCCAAATTTTTGTTTAAAGAAGGAATTGTTGAATGAAAAATAGGTATTGGAAATAATGAATTTGATACATTTACCAAGAAAAATTGAAATCTGTGTATTTGCTAATATCAACCCGTTTATGGTCTATAGCCAAGAGGATAAGATCAGGTGAAATGTTAGTAAAAAGGGGAAACCACATCTAAACTTACGAAGGAAAAATCAGACGGTACAATGAGGGTGTTAAGTTGGGGAATGAGTTCAAAGGAATTTTTAACAAAATAGGGAGAATTATGAGTGACATTGGATAAAATTGAACTAATGAATTTGGATAATTTGCATAGAGTGGAATTTAAGTCAGCGACTATTGGTCGAAGAGGAAAACCGTCTTTATGAATTTTGGGGAGACAATAAAGTTTTGGGGCAATAGGATTAAAGGTTTTTAATTGTAGAGAGAGGTTTGGGAATTTGCTTGCTTTCGATGAGTGAATCAATGAATTTTAAAGTATTTCTTTCAGATATTTTTATTCAGATCCTACCGATTTATAAGATCGGTAGGATCTGAATTTATAGGCTAGTAAATATTTACATCAGATATGAGAGACATGGATTTAGAAATATAGTCAACTTTGTTCATAACGACCGTAATGTGTCCCTTATCTGCCCTGGTAACCACAATTTCTGGGTGTTGTTTGATGAATGTTTTGCAAATGTGAATGTCTTTGAGTAAAACCCTATGTTGCTGAATGTTTGAAAAGTCAAATTTGAAAAACGAATTCAATTGGTTGCAAAAATAGTTTTTATACGTTTTTTTATTGATATCCTTCATATTACTTAGACTAAATATTAAGGAGCTATTTGTTGTGGAATGGAGAATTTTGGACCTAGCGCTAAAATGTTTAGAACATTAGATGGGATGTCTAAATCGGAAATGTTTTTCACCCATTTATTGATGAAGTCAGGATTTATATTCAATTTGGAATCGTTTACTTTTTTAGAAAGAAGAGAACTATATTTTTTAATGAAATTTTTTTTGCCGTATTAAAAGAATTATGGAATCTAGGATTTTCTAGAATGCGAATGTAATTATTTATATATTTAGGATTATATTTGTTTATACGTATTTAAATAGAGTATTTGAGGTTTTTATGTTCTAAATATCAGCAATAAGTATAATCATCAACAAATAAATAAAACAAAATATTTTGAATTATAGTTTCTTAACATAACTTCAAAATTTGTAATAAAAATGTAATTAGTTATATATTAATTGTTGTTAATTTATAATTTCTTTATACATATCTTATAAAATATTTCAGGTGTTTACAACTAATTGGCATATATATTATCCGCAAATGTGCTTTGATTGGACAATAAAAAGGCCTAATTGAAATTACTCGACTACCTTATGTTGCATTTATGAGAACGCTCATTTATGTGAACCTTCTCATGTTCTACTAGGGCGATTTTTTTGCCTAAAATTTTTATCACATATACCACATTTGAACCGTTTTTCGTCTTTATGAACCTCAACATGTTTTCTAAGGTTGCCATTTGTTTTAAATGCCTTTTCGCACAAATTACACTCGTAGGGAAATTCATTCAAATGAATATTTTTATGCGTTATTAATGTAACCGTTTGTTTGAATTTTTTATTGCATAAATCGCATTCGAATGGTCTCTCCCCAGAATGTATTAAAAGGACGTTCTACGGTATGTGTTTTTCGATGTTCTAAAAATGTGATTTTATTCACAAACATTTGATGGCATATACGACATTTAAAAGGTACATCAACAGCATGAGTTTTTAGATGTCTCTTTAAAAAAACTCGTTTGTGAAGGATTCGTAGCAAATTTGGCGTTCAAATGGAAGATCTTCACTATAGACCTTTCCGTGTTTCTGTAATGTAACTTTCTGCGCAAATCTTTTTTGGCATACATTACATTTAAATGGTAACTCTTTACCGTGAATCACTTTATGTCTAATTAACTTAACGTTTGTTGTAATTTTTTTATTGCAAATTTTACATTCAAATGTACGTCGTGTACAATGTGTTTCTGTAATATAATTTTTTGCGAAAATGTTTTATGACATACATCACATTTAAATGGTAATTCGTCACTGTGAATCACATTATGTCGATTTAAATTTAATTTTGTAGTAAATATTTTACTACAAATTTCACATTTAGGGATGTTCAAATTATCAGTTGCTATAGACATTTTTAATGTTTTTTGAATTCTCGACAGTTAACCCAAGTCCTATGAATGGATAATAAATATGCTCTAAAATTCATTAATTAGTTTTTTTCTAATATGATATAATACTAACACTTACCTTTTTGGAATTATGTATTCTCCGCAAATTACGATTCCAAAATGAACAAATTTCTTCTTGAACCATGACACTTCTACTTCGTTCAGGTTGGACGACATTAGAAATATATCTAATGGCGCCAAAATTTAAATTCATTGATTATATAGTTGAAGAAGGATAGATTTAGGCATCTACGGATGCGTGCTCGCAATCCCGGGGCGTCTCACTCTCATTGCGAGAAGAGGCGCGCCCAGAGCGTACACGCTGGGACCCGAGTGGTTTCCTAATTTTTTCGCACAGCGTTTCTCTCCCCAGCTTTAATAAAAAAAATGTTGCGCCCCCCTTAATTTTTTTCAACAATTTCATTTTATAAATACTCCACTGATATTGTCAGATTACATATTTATATGCAATATTGTGTAAAAATATGCATACGAAATAATTATTTATTTCAAGAAGTTTATGTTTATGTTTACATAAAAAAATCCGATTCGTCAATTTTATGTTTTCTCGACGTTCCAAGCCATTCTGAATCGATGAGACCAACATTTGGAAAAAGTATGTGTGTGTGTGAACAGTTTTTTTTGCCATTAATCGATGTTATCTCAAAACGGCTTGCCCGATTTCAAAAATTTAAAAACCATTCGATGTATCTCGATGAGGACTAGCGTTCTGAATTGTCAATCAAATTTGTGGTGCTCACATTTGTTTCATCAGAATGTACACTGAAATATTTAAGTCTGAGAGCTACATGTTTCAAAGGGTTATAAAAATTGCATCTATCAAGCGTTCATCTGTGTGAATTTTCTCATGTTTCCTTAAAGTGATTTTTTGTCTGAAATTTTTATCGCATATACCACAATGAAAAGGTCTTTAGATGTTGTTTATGATTGTAATTTGTTTTGAATACCTTATTGCACAAATTACATTCATAGGGATGTTCATTTGAATATTTATTTCTATGCTTGATTAATGTAACTTTCTGACGTTCTATAAATGTGATTTTCTGCACAAAGTTTTCATCGCATATATGACATGTAAAAGGAACTTCAGTAGCATAAGTTTTTAATTTTAATTAATTAATTGGTCTATCTATTAATTAATCAATCTATTTTTCCAACATGCTTTGTATGCCTCTCTTTTTCGATCTATAAATCTAAAGTTGTTTCTTAGTTTAGCTACTGTGGAGGATCGTAACTGGCCATCTATTGCAAATATAAGTTTATTCCAGATGAGATTTCGTATTTTATATAGTCCCTCAGTATCTCTAAAAAGCACATTTTTAGGATACATCCAGCGCCGTTTTTTGCCTTTAAGTCAAAAGACGAGCACTTGTATTTAATATTTCTGGCAGATGAGCAAAGTTTTCACCATATTTCAGTCTTGCATGTATCTTCTGCCTCAATGTTTTTTTGTGTATTTATTCTTACTTCCTTTCTTAATACATTTGTTATTTTCAACCGATGCCAATTTAAATTTTGAAATTTTATGACAGGCCTTACTATTATATATATACTAGATGGCTCGGCGAAGTTTAGCCACGAGAAATATTTCTAGCAAATTAGTAGTATAAAAAATAACTACCTAATATTGAATGCATCACTATGTGGTATATATATGAAAATGACTACAAAATTACTATTATGAAATAGGAGAGTGAACATTTAGAGTGTTATGTAGTTTTCTAGCAACTCTTCTTTTGTGGATATTTTCATTTTAATTAATGTAATTATTGTAATGTAACTGTTCGCACACATACGTACTTCCAAAAAAGAATTTGACATAATTTTTTTCGCATTTTTATGCAAAGGCGGAAATTTCTCAGGCTGACATAAGATTTATAATAATTTTTGATATTAACTGTTTTTTTTTAATCTGTATCATCTTGCACACTGAAAAAAAATAAATATGTTGGGTTGTTTGGGTTGAGCTGTTTCATTAGACGTTGAACAAGGCAGCTCGAGTTTTGAAGTGACTAATGTTAGTTTGGTAAAAATCAGAATTTTACGAATTTCAATTCGCGCTATTGAGTTTCCACAATATTAAGACCATCGGCTTGAGCACATTTATTGTGAGATAATCACATAGATTCTATGACTGATCATATATTTCATCAACATCGTACACGGTGCATCGATTTAACGAAAACAGTCAGTCAGTCATTGCATCATTGGATACTAAATATTCAAATTAACCTTGACGCAGTTTGTGACATAAAACAGTGACATCTGGGATACTATGGCACACAAACATTCAATTCGTTGAACATTGAACAGGCTTCTGAAAGATATTAAAAACAAGGACAACTATTTGGCGGGACTCTGTTGATACTTTCAGGCGGTTTCAGACAAACACTAAAATCATCTCGATCTTCGGTCACAAAGGAAAATTTTTTAAAAATTGGTAGGTGCTAAAGCATCGTAGGCAATGTAATCATGACAATGATGAGATATGCCTAAAGAGTAGTGATATAAACAAAATTGCCAGAGCAAAGTTTAACCACATATTCTATATCATGCCGTAATAGCATCTATATTATAGAAGATGTGGTAAAAACAATATCTGCAACTTTAATAAAATGTCAATTAAATAATCAGCCAAAGCTGCCAGAAGGTAGAAGTTGCAACCTTGATGAAAAGACTTTTAGAATATCATTATATTATATTATATAAACGGAATCTATCATGCTATAAATATTCGAGATCCTTTTTGTCCCTACTCTCAAAGAGCACTGTTTCGAAGTCATTGGCAACAATTTTGATCAGCGCCTACATTGATAAATCTTTTATGAAAATAAAACTGATAAATTGATTGTGAATCACCTAACATCCGTATGTGGTATAAGTTCCGTGCGCATAATGTTTGTCCTGAAAGATAAGAAAAATGAAAGTACACGATGCTTCAGTTATATTCTCTCAGCGTCAGTGATGAATAGATATGCTACTAAGCAGTGTAAGAAAATATTGTTTACTGTATTTTATTGTCAATTCTTAATATATTGTGATTTAATCATATTTTAGATGATAATTTTGAAACACAAGAGTTAATATTTCTGAGAGATGAGTTTTGTTTTGCTAGACTAATATAGAATTTTCTGTCGTAAGATATGATTTTAATATTAAGAATAATTGTGCAGTTAAATTATTTTTTAATTTATGAATTAATCCAGCATGCCAAGTTATATCAAAGGCTTGGGATATGTCAAGAAAACAATCTGAGCAGTACTTCTTTTTATGTAGGGTTGCATTTATCTGTTCGACGATTCTAAAATAATAAAGGACGATTCTAAAACCGATTTGATAATCCGGGATTATAGATTTATCATAGAGTGTTGTAAGTACTTTTTTAAGCAGAAGTTTCTCAAATATTTTGGATAGGGTTGATAGTAAGCTTATAGGTCGGTATGCCTTCAGTAAGCAAGGATCTTTATCTGTTTTAGAAATTAGAATCACTTCAGGTATTTTCCACGCTTTGGGAAACACTAGTAATCATAATTCTCATAATTTTTGTGTGAGTTTTGGCTACTGAATAATAATAAATCATTAATTTCTGAAACTATTAAGTTTCTGAGACGATTAAGTCTTCATTCTGAGCCGGATTTTGATTTCGAATTCATGAATTACGGATGTCAAGAATTGAGTAAAAAAATAAAACAAATGTTCAAAAAAAATGTGCTGAAACTGAGATTTTGCAGAGGCGATATACCTTTGAGTTACAGGACTGTGACAATGACGCGCAATATCTAAAAGGATTGTGATTATGGTTTTCTACATTTTATACAGTTTTGGAAAACTATTTAAAACTACATATTTTCCCTGTAATTATAAAAAAACTGATTGAATTATTTTTTGAAAGTTTTCAAGTATATTGCAATAATTTATTTAAAAAAATAGGGTGAAATTAATTATTAATAAATTAATTATAATAATGTTTAAACCTAAAGAACATCTTGTACATATCTTTTTCTTATATATAAAAATGTCGCTTGGTATTATGTTAGGTATGGTAAAACGGATTTGGCCAGTCTCAGTCTTGAAAAATTTGTGCTAATTCAAATATTGTGCAAAAGGTGAGACATTACTTGAAAACTGCTTAACATTTTTAATTTAATTTTTTTTGTAAAAGCATAATTTAAAAATTTAAAATGAAACAATGGCCGGCGGCTCATACGCCAAATGTCAAATGGTTTTGACAGATCATTTTCAATTAATTTTAATAGGGGATTTTAAATGAATATTATTGACTACTATTTAATTGCAGTGTGTTATTTTATTTATACTTATAAAACATTATTAAACGGGTCGCAAGTGTTATTAGTAACTCAAAATATCAACTTTTTTGAAATGTTAATATCCAAATCATATTTTTTTCAAAGTCAGTACTCTTAAAGAACTTTGTATAATTTATACTCATTCGCATTCTTAAAATATTTTTATATTATACTAGCTAACCCGGCAAACGTTGTTTTGCTAACAATAAGTAAGGTATATTCT
This sequence comes from Ctenocephalides felis, assembly GCF_003426905.1. Classification (NCBI taxonomy): domain Eukaryota; kingdom Metazoa; phylum Arthropoda; class Insecta; order Siphonaptera; family Pulicidae; genus Ctenocephalides; species Ctenocephalides felis. Next base: position 8,698 of record NW_020539059.1, read on the forward strand.
AAACAATTTTTAGAGAATCAAAAAAAAAAAATTTTTAGAGTATAAGGATGTGTTGTTTGAATGCTATATAATGAAGTATTATAAAAACATTAAACTCCACTAGTTTGTCTGTATTTTGTCAATAGAATCAAACTGGAAGATTTATACACTTTCTATAGAAAACATGGTATAATCCAATCCAAGTCTTTTTTGGTCTTTCGACTTATTGATTACGTTTCAAGTTTTTCAGATTCTTTTTGGATTCTGTATTTTGTATATAATTGTAAATAATACTAATGAGCTTATAAAAAAAATTCAAATTTCTGCGAGGAGATAGAAAATGAATTAAATAATACATTTTTGACCTGCTTTTTGAAAAGTTTCAAGTAACATTCGATGAATTAAAGTAAATTTAATAAAAAGTATATATTTAGAGCAGGGCCAGGCACAAAGGTCCAATTTGACTTTGAGCAAATATAAACTATATTGTGAAAACCATAACAATTATATCACAACAAATAACAAATTTCAAACTGCCTTCAAAATGTCTTTCAAAAATTTGTTATCTAGACCTTTTTACCCTATAGGCGGGGTATAATGCTAAAAAACTACCAACGGAAGAAAATACTTTTATTATAGATTTTCAAAGATTACCGTTTATCCTCCGATAGCAAAGTTTTCAAATCAAGGTTATAGCTGCTTATATATCTTTTTTCCTCTACTTTCAAATATTGTTGTTAAACAATGCTTAACTTTACTCATTTTTGACACATTGCTGGTGGTCCTTTTTAACCCCGGACCTTTATATATTATTAACTATTCTTCGATAAATTCTGGGAAATTATAACTGGGAAAATGTTATTCGACAAGATGTCCATTTGATCGATACCAAATTTAGGTTCTGAATTTAAATAACATAAATAAAAAATAATATAACCTAGAAAATATTCTATAAATACCAATGAGTATATAATTATACAAATGAGATCTTTCAGAGCACCGTGTTTGAGAAAAATATGCCAAAAAGTGCATTTTCATATTAACATTTCATAAAAGTCAATATTTTGAGTCTGTAGTAAGACTTGCGGCCCGTTTACTAACGTTTTTGTATATGAATAAAACTAAAAACAAAACTACTTACTACAATTTAATCATAATTAAATAATCACGTAAAACATTGAACATCATCTATCAAAAACGTTTGACATTATACGTAATAGCCACCGTCCATTGTTTTATTTAAATTCCGCTTCTACAAAAATTTTCAAATTTTCAAAAATGTAAAGTTTCTACGCGGATTTGAAATAATTTCTCACCTTTTGGACCTTCTCTGGATTGGCACGAATTTTTCAAGACTAAGACTGTCCAAATCGGTTTAGCCGTTCTTGAGTTTTACTTGGACATTTGAAAAATAGCTTTATTTTTATATATAAGATTACTACTTTTATTTAATTTAATAATCTAAATTTGGAATCAAGTGCAGGAGACATTGTCAAATAACTTATTTCGAGTTATAACATACAACAATTTAAATAAGAAGGTTAGCTGATATTACAAATTGGAACACACATCTGTAAAAATGTCGATAATGTAAAAAATGCACCAATGGAATTTATATTCTGCATTATTTGAATAATGTAATTATTTTGTAAAATACTCTTTAAATTAAAATAAAACATTGAACCTGTTTGCCATCTGGCTGTCCCAAGTTACCCCGCCTATAGGGTAAAATGGAATAGATAACAAATTTTTGAAAAACAGCAAAAAAGAAAAACGAATGAGTTGAAAGACCCAAAAAAGATTTGGATAGAATTATACTATAGTTGCAGTGCTGCATTTACAGTAGCGGCAGTCGAGGCTACTGCCCAGGGCGGCAAATTTTCGAGGGCGGCAAAATTTGGATAGTGAGAAAAAAAATTTATACCATATAATTGACTCATTTTTTAATAACAGTTTTTATTTCAAAAAATATAATTAACAAAACATAATATACGAATGCAATGCAGAATTTGGTAATTTGGCTAATATAAAGATTCGTAAATGAACTGAAAAATATGTTTTACAAATCTCGAGCTCTTAAGATGACGAATTTTTTCCAAGCTTCTAGCGCTGAAAAACAATAAACTAGTGACGCATGGCATTATACCTTGAGGAAAGAAAGAGAAAATTACACTTTATAAATAGCTTTAAAATTTGTTGAAAAATGGAAAAAAATGAATTTAAAAATCCTTTCTTTTATATTTCGATTTATTTTTAAAAAAAATTAACTTTTATTTATTAAATTTATTGAAATTAAATTTTATTTAAAGGTTCGATTCCTATTGATAACGATAACGTGCTGATTAGTTATTGGCCAAGGCAGGTCCAACTGTTTCGAAAATACGGGCCAAAATACCAAACATGATAATTCAGATTTTGAGAAACGGAACGTCCAATATTAATAGAAAAAATTACATGTATAGACAAAATAAAGAACTGCTTAATTTTGTGTGAGGCAGGTCTAGCGGTTTCGGTGTTCCAATAAAAAAAATTAAATAGAAACATTTGGCGGTCAAAAGTTATCATTAGGCATGTGCACATCAAATTTCAGATATTTTTCTTATTTCAGATATTACTCATCAAATTATCAGATATTTTAATAATTAGTATAAATTTTGTTTACATTTCTATGGGTTCTCTAATATTATTTATCCATTATTCTGCGACTAACTCTACGCAGCTAAAGCAGAGCGATTGATTTAAAAAAATGTTGAAAATTTTCAAAATATAAAAAAAAACTCAAAATTTTTCAGTTTTCAATTTTTTTTTTGTTTTTTTTGAATTTTAATTTTGGTAAGTATAAATTCAGGAATGGGGCGGCATTTTTGTCAGTGCCACAGGGCGCCAAATTTCTAAATCCGGCCCTGCATAGTTGTATATGTTTTTCATAGAAAGTATATAAAACGTCCAGTTTGATTGTATTAACAAAATATAGGCAAACGCATAATGTTAATATAATTTATATAATATTGAATAAGTAGACTTTTATTATACACCTTATCTATGATTATACACTACACATCCTTATATACTTAAAATAAAGCATTAATTTTCTTGATTCTCTAGAAATTGTTTAGAAATACTTAGCAAAACAACGTTGCCGGGTCAGCTATTTTGTAATAAAAATTTTTTGGAACTGATAATCTCGTCGATTACCGTCGTAGCGCCGCTGCGCTCTCTCGTTATTGACAGGTGTGCCGACACCCTTACGTTTGTTGTTCGCTCTACTATTATTAGCATTCGTTATCTATGTGCGTATGTCGTTGATGGTTTTCGCATCTCACATTAAATTCAACAAGTGTGTTCTGATCATAGATAAAAGAAGAGTATTGTATATAGTTTTGATTTTCAAAAGTGATTATTTCAGTCCGATTTTGTTTCAATTCAGTGGTTTAGTGGATAATTAATGATCTACATTGGCGATAACATTATTTGCAAGCTTTTGGTTAGTACTTTGACGGCTTGATAATTTTGCTTATTTATTTAGTACATGACAAAAGCAAAGAACTTTGACAGCATCTTATTTCACTTTTGCATTGATTTGGTATGAGAAATATTCGTTAATAACGTTCGTTTTTATATTTATACTGATATTTATTGCTGTGAATTTGTTGTTTTGATTTAATTTTAAACCTAATGTTCGTCGTATCTGTGATTAATAAGAGCGTAGGCAACTTGTTGTTTGTGGATATCGTTTCAAAGGATAGGTTATGGCTAAAACTTATGCTACAATTCCAAATATTTTCTTTCGTTATTTATTTACCTCTTTTTATAGTTATATTAAAGTAATATTTTTATATCTATATGAATTACTATAGTATTTTATAATATCAGATGCCGGTGAGGAAACCCTATTCTACATGTTGGAGGCCCATGTGAATGTTTTATTGTACAAAACCATCTTATATTTAATAACTACATGAGGTAACTTGAGTAAGAGTTTGTGGATGTAAGTACCTGCATGTTTTTTATCGCAATGGATATATTCCTGATTAGTATGATGAAATGTTCACGAAACACTTTAAGGCACATGTTATTCGTAGTACATGATTTAAATCTTAGCCATTTGATCTACTATTAAACCTGTATTCTGCAAGTTAATGAAATATGCATCTTAATTTACTAATTTCTGTCAGTAATTGTTGTCTGTTTTAATATGAATTCAGCAGTTAATTTACGATGTACATATTTTGCTATTGCCAACAAATATGGTTGTTATTCGACACTTTTCATCCTGCTATATATATAATTTAAATGGTTAATTTTAATATTAATTTGTCATGGAAAAGACAAAAAAGATTAAATACTTCTTTTTTATCTTATGTATATTACTTGTTTTCAATTTGTTTAATTTTTTTCATATAGAATCACCATCATTCTTACTGTATGGCAACTGTTTATCCCCTTAAAATTGACAAAATTTTCACTTATTATTCATTTATGTTTTTTTTTTCAACGGCAATAGTACAATATTGTTACATTTTGAAGTCTACAAATTCTAAACTAAAGAGGTAATATGTGAGAAAATTAGAGTATTAAGAGTTCATAGATAGCTTTGTATATATACATAACACTTAATATAAACTACAAATATATAACCTTAAATAAAAACTGATAAAATTAAACATTTAATAAACTATAAATCACCACTTAAGACAGACTTTTAAGGATAATTTTTCCGGCTTGATTTTTTATATTTGTCAGACAGACCAAAGATATCAATCTCAGAAGCAAATTCATTTATTATTTTTGATATTCTGAACATGGGTGCGTGTGAAACAAATTTGGTTTTAACTGTAGGTATTTCCAAAGTTCAGTTATTACGTAACTTAACATTTCATACAAATTTGATGCGTTTGAGAAGTTCAGGTGCATATAAAGCACCTTTCACAATATTTACTCCATAGCAGAAGGTAAGGTATATTCTTCTAGCATCGAGTGGGGTAATGTTAAGATGGTTGTACATTTGGGACTGACTTAACTGAATATTGCTCTTGTATCTGCGGAATCTTACATGATTGACATTTTTTTTTTGGACAGATTCAATTCTCTCAATCTGATATTGGTAAATCGGGTCCCAAATTATACACCCATACTCTAATATTGGTCTGACTAAGGTATCAAATAGTACACTTAGGGTATCATCATTTTGGAAATCTCCACTGTTTCTGAGCAGACCACTGAGTATACTATTTGCCCTTGACACAATATTGTTCAAGTGACCATCGAATGCTAGCTTTCTATCTATATATACTCCCAAATCACGGATACCATCCACCTGCAGAAGTATTTCTTCTGCTATGAAGTATCGATGATTAGAGTAGCTTTCACTGCCGCGACAAAATTTAATAACTGCGCATTTACTCACATTCAATTTAAATTTATTTATTTCATACCATCTAGATAATCGATTTAAGTCTTCCTGGAGTGCACACAAATCACCTTTGTTTCTTATGCTCCTGTATATTTTAGAGTCATCTGCAAATAAAGAAAACTCAGATGAGAAATCATTGCCAATGTCATTCCCAAATATACAAAATAGCAATGATGTAAGATGAGATCCTTGCGGCACTCCTGAAGAGACCGTACATTTATCTGATATGGAGTCAATTAATTTCACGCATAGTTTTCTACCTCTCAAATAGGATTCAAACCAATTATATAATATAATTTTAATAACAAATTAAGTGGCCTTATTCTTTCCTCTTTGGCACTCCATCCTTTTATTCGCACATTCTCTAGAATTATCTTGCAATGATGCTTTTGCTTGTTGAACAAATAAACAAATTGTTAAATATTTGCCTTCAGCAATGTAGGTAATTTTAGTATTTTAAAACACAACACAAGTTTTATAGATTTATTACAGAATATAGATATTATTATACAGAACTTCATTAAAGGTATTATAAGGTTATGTGTTACTTTTCGAGTCCAGAGAGAGAAATGTGAGCTTGTAATAAACATTGAGGTCCTGTGTCTAGCCGGAAATATAGAGTCCATAGATATAGAGGCATAAATGCGACGGTAAATAGGTAAGAGTGTCGGCGCAGAACAAAATTCTATTCATAAATATTTCATGGTTACCAAATTGCTCATTTTCTATTAAATTCATAAGTTCTTGTCCTGCAAGTTTTATTACGGCATAGCAAGCCTCTTTATTATGTTCTGTGCTTGTTTGTGTACTTATTTGTAATCCCTCTATACTTCTAAAATCTTCACATCTTTGAATCATATCCCGTATCTGATGGAAAAACTCTCACACATGCGTGGATGTGCTTACAAATGTTTGATTGAATCATATACTCTCTACAACTGCATGTGTATGTATGAAAACAAATCTTGCATGGTTCACATCTCATGCAAGTAGTATTACAAGTTTGATTTTTTTTTAATAACCATATGGTGCCGTAGTAACATCTGTTGGTAATATTGCGTATTCAAACTGGTTTGTATAATATGATCAGGCAAAATTATTACACTTCTCATGTGGCTTATTCTTATATCTCTTTGCCTTGTTGATAGTGACATTCCACTCAATCTTCGCGTCCTTTGTCGAAAAGAATCCATTTCAAGGCGTAACACCATTTGAATGGCCTTATCCATCCTTCTCGAGCACTTTCTCTTAAAAACTCAGACTTTTTATCTGATTATGAAAACTTTCCAAAAACATATTCGTGTTAATTCCTAATCCTTTCAAATAGGATTCAAACCAATTATAACTTTTTATCTGATTATGAAAACTTTCCAAAAACATATTCGTGTTAATTCCTAATCCTCTCAAATAGGATTCAAACCAATTATATAACCGGGCAGAAATTTCAGATTTATTCAGCTTCATCAAGAGCACATCATGATTAACTATATCAAAACCTTTACTAAAGTCTGTGTATATAGTGTGTGTTTCCATTCTGTTCTCAAGTTGATGCATTATATATTCCACATATGTCATGAGATTGGTAGTTGTAGACCTATCTTTATAAAACCGTGTTGTCGATTAATCAGGGTGCTTCTAAACCAAAATTCTATTCTACTATAAATTAATTTTTCAAATAATTTAGGTAGAACTGATTGAATGCAAATTTGTCTGTAATTACATATATTAGATTTTACGTCTGATTTGAACATAGGGACAGCATATGCGTCTTTCCAGTCAACTGGAAACACACAGATTGAATAAGCCCCAAAGGCTTTGTTTGTTGATCGTGAGCTTTCTTTAAAGAGTCATCAGCATTTGTATTTTGCTTAAAAGATAAAGTAATATCTTTAACAGCTGTTAATAAATTCTTGGCTTCGTCTAGTCCATCCTTATTGTCAAATGGTTTTGATGCTACTAGGTTTATTGTATGAGCAAAGCATGTGCTTTATTATATATAGCATTATATATAGCAGGCAAGTGTTTATTTTTGCCAGAAACATTTGTGACTGCTTTATCGATATTAGTGCCATTGTCCGTGAAAAACGCTACCACTTTGTCACTTGTGATGTCACATTTTTCTGTCATATTAATAATTACTTGTTCTAAGTAATCAGCATTGTTTGGTTCTGTTAGAGCAGTTACACATCTGCAGTCAAAGATAGTGCTTCTACTTCTTGTATTTTTAATTTCAATTGTGCTGAAAGAGCGTTTTTCTGGCTGAAATTTTATATAGCGGTGCCATTACTTTCATCAAATATTCAAACCGTGTTTTTTCCACAGTTTTATAGGCAACCCATCCTTTGCTATCATGAAGACTATTGCATTGGCTAGTTGGCTACTTTTAACACCATTACCTGAAAATTTTAGAAAAAGTTTTAATTTTCGATGCTGTACCTATACATCTCACTTTCATGAAAATTTATTAAAAAAAATATTTCAGTTTCTTGTTTTACCTCGAAATGATTTTATATTTGTTAAGCAAGATGTCAATGTTGGCTGTTGACTGATACAGAGACAGAAGAAGAAGCCACGCTCATTAACAATTTGAGAATCTGAAACTGGCACGATCAAAAACCTAAAATAAGAAATATATTACTTTGATTTATTGAACATTAATTCTTATTTTGTTCAAACTCAGTACATTGGAAAACAAAGGATGTGATATAAGAAAAACAAGCTCCACTCCACTCACTTGTCTATCACCATTTCGTGCATTACCACAATTGCCACCACCACTTTCACTCTTCTTTTTGAGACTTACGGTCTGAATTGTTGGATGACGTTTTAATAAATGATTACGCAAGTTTGTTGTGTTTCCCTTAGTTTTACTTCCTGGTGACAATATTTGCATTTGCCTGCCTCCTGAGTCTTTTATTATGAAATGATTCTAAATATCACTTTTACCCGACATGCTGAAAAAATAAATTTTTTCCTCATTAAATTTGATAAACAATGAATTTTTTAGTAATTAGTTACATACTAGTTATAAGTAATATTCAAAATCCTATTAGCATCAATTCGTAAACAATTTAAAAGAAGACTTTATATGAAAGATTAGTAAAACATTTAAATAGTAAAACAATTAAATAGAAATAATAGTTTTTTGTAAAAAAAACCTTTATAGGTTTATCAGGTTATAATTCGACTATTTGATTTGATTTAAAAATCGATCTTTATCGGAAAGAAGTGCCCACCCATCCCTAGCCTGGTGTTCTTACCTACCAAATATGTATGTATTGTAGGTGACCGCAGACCGATTTTACTTGATAAAAATAATATTGAAGTAATTTTGGTAGTTTATTTGTAAAAAGATAGTCAGGGCTTTACTATTACTTTCTATGTAAACAAAATAAACAATTTGAGGTTATATAGATAAATGAACATAATAGTAGAAGTGAGTATTCACACTTAAGGAATTCCACTTGACTTATATATTAGTTATTAGCCCAATATTGATTATTCGTATATAAACGTAAATGCATTGCATACATGGTTAGATTTAATAATCACAACTAATATATTAAACTGAAAATAACAGCACGAAAGCAAAAAACAAAATAAAGCGCTTTTCTTACCTACTCAGGTTCAATTAGTTATTAATCCGCTACACTACACAACACTACATAAAAATTAGTATTTATATCGCTTTACGAGAAACACTCAATCAATCAACAATAAACAAATGAAATAAATACCAAAAATAAATTATGGTTGGTGGCATGGCGCAACTCAGTCCAGTCACAGATGCAAAGAAAGAAAAAGTCGAAGACTACAAACGTAACTTTTTTTTTATTGAGGACATGCGAAGGAGTCTGAACATACAGCCATTTCGCGAGTTTTTGATTAATAAATTCTTTAACCGGCAGCACTCTTATAATACGGATACGTTCAATTAATTGTAAATAGTTTTATGGTTTATCCCAAAACAAATCGAATGTCGATTTTTAAGGGTGAAATATCGATTCACCCAATCGATTCAGTACTACATATCGATTTAAAAAATCGATATCGTTGGCTCCAAAAATCGATTCTTCGATTAATCGATGTCAGATCGCCATTCATATGCAGGATGAGCAATCAGGGGTAAAGGGATGAATCATATTTACAAACGTTAATCAAATTTTAATAACTTCCAGAAAATAAACAAGAATAGTTTTGTTTGAAACATGAACTAATATTTTGGATAAGATCCGTATGCATACGTTCACATGCACCATTAGATGGTGATGTTGCAATTCTTTTTATTTTTTTAAGTTTAAATAAATTACTAGTAAAAGTTGTTTCTAAATCTGACAAAACTTCTTTTAGTAGAATATTATATTTAAAAACAATTTCTGATTCAAAAGCTTTGGCAACCATAACGCTTTCTAGATTTGGAATAGGAATTACAAATTTTGTTACATCACAAATTAAAGTTAAGAACTATTTATTTTGATTATCTGTTCTTTAGTTTTTCTTGATACCTTATTTTTTGACAATTTGCGCATTTACTTCTTAAATTTCTAATTTGTTTTCTCATTTTTTGGCCATTGGAAAAGTTTTTAATTTTATTGCAAGTTTTCTTTATGCCCTCCATTTATTTCAATAATAAATATGAAAATTTTGCGTTTACGTGAATGTTTTTTGTATCTTCTTGAATGTCTTTGGCACTATTTTGCAATTCAAATAATAATTTATTTGAATGATAATTGTAAAAATGATAATTTTAAATTCAAATTACTTTAATTTTAGTCTCCAACGCATTTGTCTAGAATTCGGTTTTTAAAATTATACAAATAAAGGCATGTGGTCAGTAAATAATTTAAAGGGATTTCCCATACGATTGCTAATAATTGCTTATCCATTGTAGAGTAATTTAATTCGCTTTTATTTAAGGTTCTGGATACGTACGAAATTGGAAGATCCCAACTATTTACATTTTGAGATAAAACTACTCCTATGGCTACGCCACTAGCATCTGTTGTTATTGAAAAATTTCTACTATAATTTGGATATTGTAAAATTAGTGGGTTTATTAATTTTTCCTTATTACGTATTAAATATAATTTTGGGCCAAATAAATTTAGAATTTTTCTTTAGTAATTTTGTGAATGGATTTGTTATTCTTGAAAAATCTTTTATGAACTTCTTATAATAACTTGATAATCCTAAGAATATTTTAATTTCTTTGGGATTTGAAGAGGTTTTGAACTCACTGACTGCCTTCATTTTTCGAGGTTCATTAAGATACAATCAGCAGTCCTCCACCCATTCCATAACCAATGTACAGGTTTCCACAAAAAAGATTCTTGATCATTATTCTTTTTTTTATTACATAGGGACCATTCTGTTTTAATAACAATGAAAAGTTATAATAAACTGTTCTTGTCATAGTGACCACATTAAAAGGATTTTTCTGTCGTGATGTTTTCACCAACTGAAACCGCTCGTTCAGATGTAGGGCTCCCAATACCATACAAAAATCTGAATACCGGTATTCGATATTTGAAAAATGAAATTCAAATCCTGGTTTTAATACCGGTATTGTCGATGAAAAATTGGTTATATTTTTACTTACTTCAGTTGTCATAATTCTAGGTAACTCCTCCTTTTCTATATTTCTTCATTTCCTTCTTAATGTTCGTGTTTCACATTTTTTTTTACTTCAATATCTCAATATTCAAATTCTGTACTTCATTTTCTTAATTTGACAGTACAAATTTTACGCCGGTGGGGTTCGAACCGAGTACCCCTGGCGTGCGGGACGAGCATGCTACCCACTAGGCTACGCTCGCCCCAATATATTATTTTTCTTACATAGTTAAAAAAAATTCTGCCAATGTTGTTTTTGGTCCCTCAAATGCCCTTTGCTGAAAATTTCGTGCTGTGAAGTACACACGTTGTCCGTTCTCAAGATGAACTGTCAGATGCTGGACAGAAGGGTTTCGTTCATGAATTGGAAAACTAAAAATGTGCCAAATAGCTTCGTTGCTGCTAAAATATCTGCCCATTTGATAATGCGTTATCTCATCATTTTTATTAATATTTTGTAGCTCAAATATTGCTAAATCATTACCTTTATTGACGTACTTATTGTAGATTTGACTGAGCTGCAAAGTTCCACATTAATATGAGCTTCATATGCTTTTGTAAGTAATGGTGAGTATGCTACAACCCACCTATTATCAATTTTTACTGGCTCATCAAAGTTACGTAGTCTTATTGTAAAAGTGTGTCCAGCATTGTCTTGATCTCTGCGTCGGTACAGCGGATAACCGTCAACGTCCGTGATGGTATCATTAGTTGGTAGCTTCGAAAAACCTCATGTGTTTCGTGACAATATCAAATAATTTTTGATCTGTTGTTTGATCAGGTATTTCTGCTGATATTATTTGATCAATATCTTGTGGTCGGGTTTTATCTTCAAGTCAAATTAAAATGTGGGCATGAGGCAATTCACGTTTTTGCCACTCAATCAAGTACAACCAACAACGTGTGATACCAAAAACAGAATATTTAACAATGAAGTCAATTAATGATTTCAGCTTATGTCTAAACACACGCGCAGTTATTTATTTTATTTTATTTATTTTATTTATCATATAGCCCACAGAGAAGCTCCAGGAGGACTTAAAAATACAATTTTAATAATACATATTATAATAATACAAGTATACTAATATATGATATAACAACACATAACATAATTCATAACATAACAATACATAATACAAAATAAAAAAAAACTATCAAATTCTTAACGGTAAAACTAAATTATATATGATGGAAATAACATATTCATGACAAAATGTCAAGATTAACTTGTACAGATGGTAATTAATTGTTTTACTGAAGTATTGTGAATATCGATATCTTTATTGAGGTGAAATTAGAGGACATTAGGACTATAGATGAGTTCAATAGAGCATTAGTCTTAGGAGTAGGATATTTGAAAAACATTTGAGATCGTGATGAGAGTCTGGGAACGTTAAAGGATAGTTGGTCTAGAATTTGAGGACAATCTATGGCATTATTACATAGTTTATACGGGAACAAACTACTGTGAGTGAAACGACGTGTAGCAAGAGATGATACGCAGAATGCATTAAGTAAAATATTGTGGTCGAAACCTCATTCAGGGTAAATTTTGTGCGTTTTAAAATATAGATATTTTAGAAATTTTCTTTGAACCTTCTCTAGCGCAATCTGAATTATTGCTATGGTTAGGATACCAAATGATCGATCCATACCCCAGCTTTGAACGTACAATTGCATAGTATATGCTAATTAGTGACAGATTAGATTCAAATTTTTTACAGTTTCTTAATATTATTCCTAATGATTTTTGCGCCTTGTTACATATATTAGGTATGTGATCTGTAAAAGTCAAACTAGAATCAAATACAATCTGTAAACAATAGATGAGGACAATTAATTACTTCCGACATATCGTTAATAAAAATATTAAATAAAAGAAGACCAAGGATGGACCCCGGGGGCACACCCGAGCTGACAGTTGCAAAGTTACTCAAAAGTCCGTTAAGAAAAACGAACTGTTTACGATTTTGAAGATAGCTTTTAAAGAAATAAGTAAGTGAAGTATTAAAACCAATTTTAGATAATTTAGTAAGAAGTATATTATGATCTATTTCATAAAAAGCTTTCCTAAAATCAGTGTAAATCAACTTGTCCGTTAATGTCGAGATTCTCAGCTAGAAATTTTTTAATACGTATTAGATTGGTAGTTGTGGAACGAGCAGGCATGAAACCATGCTGATTATTAGAAACTAAAGGTTTTATCGATAGAATTAATTTATTAAATACAATTATTTCAAAAGCATTAGCAAAATTAGATAATAAAGATATGGGTCTATAATTAGTAATATTAGATGGGTCGCCATTTTTAAAAATTGGCACTATACGCGCGATCTTCCAACAGTTCGGAAAAGTGTTTGTACTTAATGACAGATTAAATAAAAATGCAAGTGGATTACAAAGAGTAGTTGAACAATCACGTACAAGAAATGATGGAATACCTTCAAATCCAAATGTTTTAGAATTTTTTAAACTTGCCATTGCAACTTGCACACAACTAGAATCAATCTTCTCAATATGTTGACATTACTCTATTGTTATGATCAAACAAACTAGGCATATCTAGCTTGGGTTGATTAACACTAGTAAAGTATGAATTAAAATCTTAACCATTACTCTATTAGGAACTATGTTAGACGTAGTCTTACTACCTAAAAATGGCCAGAAGTATTTTGTAATTGTAATAAATAACGCAAGTCTCGAAGTACTGGTAGCAACAGCTCTGCACTTATAATTACCGAAGAATTGTAAAGCCACGTGGATTTATTAAATAATGCGAACACAAGAACGTGTGTTTTGTTTATAGGTTAATGACAAACACACCCATAAACTAGTAAGGATAAGCACTGGTATAAATATATGTTATCCGGTGAGATGGACCAAAATATGGTCAAATAAAAATGCTTCCTTAAAATTACTCAGTTTATGTTTCGCGATTCAGCAAGCAGAGAGTTATTTTACATAGTTCTGACATGAACATAAATATAAGATGGCGGATACATGGTTTGAGTAGGGGAAGGCTATTGCCAACATTACTAATAGTAATGGCGGGGCATTTGAATTACAAATATATATATATATATATATATATGTATATCTATATATATATAAATCTCGTGTCACGATGTTGGTTCGCGATGGACGCCCAAACTACTGGACCGATTTTAAATTTTATTGGCTCATTGTGTGTATATATATCCAACTTAGGTTATAGGAAATTTTGAAAAGTAAATTTAAAATATAAATACATAATTTTTATAAATTTCAAAAAATTTTGACAGAAAATGACTAAAAAAAAACAAAACACTAAAATGACAAATGTCAAAATTTATGGAAAATTCGAGAAAAAAAGATTAACGTTTTTGGAAAAAAAATTTGACAGTTCAAAAAATATAATTCAAAAACATACATATTATAGATATATCCAACATTTATATCCAAATTAGATGCAATGCTATATTCAAAATCACTGTTTATAGTTTTAAATCTAATTAAAAATCAATGTTTATAATTTTAAATAAAAGTTGACATAAAAAAATATGAAATGACATTTGTCAATTTTTATAAAAATTATTAGATAAATAGTATATCATATATTTATTTGATTTGCTTACGAAATTAGTTCGGATACCAAAACTTCCCCAAAACATTATAGATCACAAAAAAGCGACATATTAAATTTAACATTAATAATAAACAAAATTTTGACAGTTAAGAAAAATTGAATTTTTAACAACTTCAATAAGAAACAAATACATTAATTATTCCAAGGTTTGTTATAGGCAATATTGTAGATACAAAACATTATTGAAAAATATATTATATTAAATTTCGACCAAGAAGGATATATTTATTTAGTTTTATATTTTTTATAAATTTCCATAAATTTTGACAGAAATTTACTAAAAAAAGACAAAACACTAAAATGACAAATGTCAATATTTATGGAAACTTCGAGAAAAAACGATTTATGATTTTTGAAAAAAAAAATGACAATTCTAAAAATATATTATTTTTACTAATTGAAAAAGAACAGATATATTATAATATATCCAACAGCTATATCCAAATTAGGCAAAATGCTATATTCAAAATAATAGAAATATATAATGTTTATAGATTTAAATAAATTTTGATAGTTGTAAACTAAAAAAAAAGTTAAATGTCATTTATCAATATCTATGGAAAGTATTAGATGAATAATTTATAATTTATATTTAAGTGATTTGCTTAACATATTAGTTCCGATACTAACACGTCCTCAAAACATAATAGATCAGAATGAAAAAGCGACATATTAAATTTAACTTTAATCATAAACAAAATTTTGACAGGTCAAAAGAATTAATGTTTTTAACGAATTCAAATAGGAACAAATACATTAATTATTTCAACTTATATTATAGGCAATACTACAAATCACATTTAAGATACAGAATAATAAAATTTATCAAATTTAAATAAATTTGGGCGGTTACGAATTCAAAACAAATGCCGAAAATGACGTTTGTTAATATTCCGGGAAATTTATGAATAAATTGATTTATGATTAAGATTTAATTTGCTTAAGTTGTTCATTCAGGTAAACATCACAAAATTAATATATATCATGATTGAAAACTGAATATTATATCATATCATATTAAATTTCGAAGTGCCATAAATCAAACATTTAACAGATTTGGACTCGAATTTCTCAGAACTTGATCCATGTTAGTTTCAGGGATAGTATGAATGTGAATTTATAGTCGGAAATTTATATTATAAGTGTTTCGTAAGTAATAACAAATTTAGAAAAATGCATTGAAATCGATGAGTGTCATAAATTTATGGAAAATTTTCAAAGAAAATATTAAAGGCTTATAGCAAGTTTCCAATAGTATGTGAAACCATTCCTAAATAAAGCATCGCAGAACATGTTAAAATGTTAGCTAAAGGTAAATAGGACGTAATACCAAATAAGATATAACAAATTTATAAAAATCGCTTGGTTATTCATTATACATTTTGTAATGTACTCATTTATTCAAATGTTTAATTAATTCAGTTTATTTATTATTTAAGTTTAAAAAAAACTTTAATCAATAGTATTGGTCCATCATATTCAAACTTCAATCCGGATTTTATTTATTTTTGAATTGACATGAATTTTTTATAACAAAAGGTTTGAAATTTGGTTGTCAAACGGATTCAAATTTCAATCAGATGAATTTTAATAAGGGCCGTTGCAACGCAAGGCTGGGTATGCTAGTATATATATATATATATATATATATATATATATATAAACATTTAACTAACCTTGCAATCTGGCTTGCTTCATTGCAAAATCTGCCATCATGGACTGTAAATCATTATGCGTGGACCTGGTACAAGTATTTGGGATTGGAGATCGCCCCACCCTGGGTGATAAATTGTACTCCACCTCCGGAGCGTAGTTATGTTGGGGTTCGGGAGCGTAGGTCTGTTGGGTCTCGGGAGAGTAGATCTTTTGGGTCTTGGGAACGTAGGTGTGTTGGTTCTTGGGAGCGTAGGTGTGTTGGGTCTCTGGGCTGACCTCCGAAGTCAAAACTGCTTTGCAAAATAGAATTTAATACATCATGATTCGGAACATTTACACAAAATTACTGCATTTTACATACTGTAAAGTTAAAACCAGTATCCACACAATCATATAGAGCAACATCTACATAGTAATGATTATATTATTATTTTAACATAATCGAATGTAATTTATGATATAATTTTACTCCTTTCTTACCTTCATCATACGACGTATATGATGCCTCTGATGTCCACACAACTTCCTTCTTCTTCCTCTTACTGCTTACCCGTCTCAACTCTTCATTGGAAGTGTATTCTTCATCTCCTGCATGCCCCCTCGCAGAAGATAAATTAATATATAATATTATTACAATGATCTCAATTTTGTTATGTCAAATGAGAACATAACATACTCATATTGATATATATTTTCATATATAATTCATATTATATTTTCAAATATAATTTCATATATATATATATATATATATATATATATATATATATATATATATATATAGATTTTAACATTAATCATAAACAAAATTCTGACAGTTCAAAAAAAAAAATGAATTTTTAATGACTTCAATAAGATACAAATAAATTGGCAATCAAATTATAGATATAAATTATATCATATTATATTAAATTTCGAACCAAAAAGGAAATATTTTGGCATTTAAAAATTCAGTGCATATTGGATATTTGAAATTGACATTCAATATTTTTTAATTAAATGCAAAAGTAAAAATCTGATATTTATATAAAAATTATATTTAGATAATGGTACTGCGATGATTCAGACTAAAATCTAATTTATTCATTGATTAAAAAATATTCACTATTTGACATAAATAAAATTAAAATAAACAAAGCACTATGATGCGTTCGAATTAATTATCAAAATGTAAAGAAATTCGTGTAATAAAAATGTAACATTATTATTAATATATCATGTAATATTATAAGAACTTTTGCAATGCGGAAAAATATTTTTGATGGCAAAACAGCGTTTGCCGGGTCAGCTAGTATATATATATATATATATATATATATATATATATTATATATACAGACAGGCCAAAAGTTCCGGACACATGAAAAATCTCATTTTCTGAGTTTTTAGCTATATTTTTCATATAAAAATAATTTTATTCAAGTTAGTTTTTGTACATTCTACGTAGTATTATATTTAGTGACTGATTTGTAACCAATTTGAGAAATGACGGACTAATTAGCAATGAAAATGTTAAAATGTCACAGTCGATTTTCCTGAATATGACCACCCTTTGCTTTGATCGCTGCAGCGCATATTTTTGGTAATCTTTTGACAAGTTTTGCAATGTTTGCGCAGGTATGTTCTTCCAGGACTCGTTAAGGCAATTCCACAGGGCAGCAAGGCTGGTTGGATGCAAATCCTTCACGCGGCATTTAAGCTCGTCCCACAACACTCTATTGGATTAAGATCCGGCGATTGTGCAGGCCACTCAAAAAAACCACTTCTGCGAGCAGTAAATAAACAAAAGAGATTGCAATTTGCCAAACCCCACTTAAATTGGACCATCAATCGATGGAAATCAGTTTTATGGACGGATGAGTCAAAATTCGAACTTTTCGGAAGTCATCGACGTAGGAAGGGTAATGAAAGACTCAATTCTAAGTGTATTCGACAAAGGTCAAGCACGGTGGTAGTTCAGTGATGGCTTGGGGTTGTTTGGATTCAATGGAGTCGGATCGCTTGTCA
This sequence comes from Ctenocephalides felis, assembly GCF_003426905.1. Taxonomy (NCBI): domain Eukaryota; kingdom Metazoa; phylum Arthropoda; class Insecta; order Siphonaptera; family Pulicidae; genus Ctenocephalides; species Ctenocephalides felis. The sequence goes on from NW_020539059.1 coordinate 26,994, forward strand.
AAATACATGGAACTTTAAAGAAAGAACAGTATCATAGCATACTTGAGCGCCACGCCATTCCATCTGGTTTCAATTTAATTGGTCCAAAATTTATTTTTCAACAAGATAATGACCCTAAACACACTTCCCGACTCTGTGCCAATTATTTGAAGCGAAAACAAGATGAAAAAATACTTCAAATAATGGATCTTAATCCAATAGAACTGTAGTGCATTTGTCTGACTGATTTGTATCCAAGCAGCCTCCCTGCCCCGTGGAATTGCCTTAACGAGTCCTGGAAGAACATAACTGCGCAAACATTGCAAAAACTCGTCGAAAGATTACCAAAAATATGCGCTGCAGTGATCAAAACAAAGGGTGGTCATATTCAGGAAAATCGACTGCAGTGACATTTTAACATTTTCATTACTAATTAGTCTACTATTTCTCACAAATTGGTTACAAATCAGTCACTAAATATTAATACTACGTAGAATGTACAAAACCAACTTGAATAAAATTATTTTTATATGAAAAATATAGCTAAAAACTCAGAAAATGAGATTTTTTTCAAGTGTCCGGAAACTTTTGGCCTGTACTGTGTATATATATATATTATAAAATATAAAATCTGAGTAAAACATATTTACATAATTTAAAAATAAATACAACACAAATATAAATTAACAAACACATATCATGGAAAAATACATGGGTTTTTGTCTCAATCGAGCTTTATTAACTCTAAGACTTCTTGTACTTTTGGAGTGCAATTTTTTTAATAGGGTTCTGTTCATTTTCATTTACGTATTTATATGTGAGATCTCTTTTCACAGTTTTGTTGATGAAGGACAATATAAATGAGTCTGAAAATATTTCTTTCAAATTATGTTTATCGCAAGAAAATTTGAATTTGTTAAATACATATTTTTCTAACTTGATGCGAAGTTTAATTTAAGATTGTCTTCGATACATAATTCTTTCATAAATTTATCCACTATGAGGCTGCTTTTAATTAATAAGTCGAAAAATTTAGTGCCAGGATGAACAATGATTTGCCAGTATCTCAGGGTGATCCAGAGATTCTTCTTCGTGCCGATTGGATTTCGACCAATTCACATTATTATTCACAGATCTGGCATTGCCAACCACTTCAATCAGTTTCTTCGTATAGCATCCTGCAACGGAATGCATTAGCATTCATATGTACAGAGACTAATTTCATATATAAATGGTTTTGGAGCAATTGAAGGTCGCTCATAGTATCATTTACGAGGATATCATCATCATTTAGAAATTTTCGAAAAGTAGTTAGTAATCCATTTGTATATCCATCTCGCAATTCGATGAAGGTGAGTGACGCGAAGACAAATTATTAACAATATTATTATTATTATTATTATTATTAACAATGTTCTGAAAGCGGAAACATAATTATGGCAACTAGAACTTATATTAGAACAACATTGACTTCTTATACAACCAAAAAAGTTTTCTAGCGGGTCTTGATTAAAATTTCTCGTATCACTTTTATTTATTTTTTTCAAATGTGTCTCAAACTCTTTTCTCAAAGCTCTTAACGCACTGGGGCTTTACCCAGCTCTTAACGTACTGGGGCTTTAGTTACAACAAAAAAAAAGGATTTTAATTAAAATAATTTGTAATAATATAAATGAAAAGCAAAAATATAGAGTTTCGTGTCGATTTTAAGAAATTTACAACAAATTCTTTCGATGTTGTTTCAGAGGTTATAAATTTTGCAGACGATAGAATTCTGACAGAAATAATGCAGATTTTACAATCATAATTCTAGTGTTTTATTATTAACTCAATACATATGAATGTGGCAATGTTGACCACCGCCGCCGCCGCCGCGAAAGTGACCGCTGCTGTGGCGAATGTCACCCCAGCCGCCGCCATTTTTACCGCGGTCTTTGCGTAGGCTTCCGCGGCTGCCGTGATTTTCCCCGTGGGGTGTATTAGTGCACCCCGTATTATCTCGATCAGTGGAGCCCCAACTTGCTTCGTAGGACTCATCATAATGCAATATATATGTCCGTATGATCTTTTCCTTGAAAAATTCTACGAAGTAGACTTCTCTACGTCGTGTCTGTATTCATTCGACCGGCATGAGCGATAGGATGGGGTCATCCTTTTCAAATTTAGCGTTTAAATTTTGAAAACTATGGCCGACAGCATTCATATCGTAGCCATAGTGTGCATTGGATACGGCACCAGCCTAACACACATGGTTGAGGAAGGATTTCGGCCAAACGGCATCTCGATCTTCGCCGGCCGCGGTAAATGCTTCCGATACAATTTTCTTTTCCCAAGAGGATTTCATCTCCTATCCGTTAAATTTATTGGACTTCATTGCGCGGGATTAATTATAATTTGTATCTTATAAAACTGTGTTGAATTTGACACTTTCTAGCTTTATGCCAAAAATTTTATATGCTGTGATTGAGTTAGAAACAGCACAACGAAAAATTTACCTCGTACTGGCAATTTAGTCAATCCTTCACGCTCTCAAATAAACAGTCCATTAAAATAAAAAATTCTCCAGTTCCAAATGTTGTAGAACTTCCATTTGCTTCCAAGTAACCGGAGTTCTGTAACCATCCTCATTGGCGTTGGGAAAAAACTTGAGCTGCCAGGCTGAAATTCATCCGCTTCATCTTATTTTAATCGAGATGATGTTCAGTTAATGAAACATTTCCGGAACAATCTGCAATTGCATCATAGTCATAATAGTTTACAATATTACCAGAAGGCTCATATTCCTTCTCGTCTAAGTATGTAAACTTTACTTTATTTTGCAAAATTATTGCGCATGCATTTTATTAAATGCGGAGGGTCAAACAACGGAATTATTCGTGCCCATCAATTTCAAAACTCACTTCGTTCCAGTCTCTAGTTTTATATCGTGTTCGGTTGTGTCTTACAATAACATATTAATAGCTTTACAGTTTGCGGAGTATTGGTCGCAAACTGTGGCTAAATTTTAAATCAATACTAAATATTTTCGAGAGATATCAAAAATGAGACTTTTAAATCTGAAATATTGACTCCACCAACTGAAAAGTAAAAAAGCAACAGACTGCTTCTATCGATCTTTAATTTGCTTCAACATAAAAACTACTGCATGATCTGCAAGTAAAAGCTTCCTGCCATTCGCCTGTGTTCAAATCCTATTATATGATCCTTTTTCTGATCATATGAAAATCAGAAGAAGATAAAGATTTCTCGTCGAACATTAATATACAATATTTGCTGCCTGTTGTTCAAATCCTATTATATGATCCTTTTTCTGATCATATGATAAATCAGAAGATAAAGATTTCTCGTCGAACATTAATATACAATATTTGCTGCAATATCTTTTTTGCGAGAGATAGCAGCTTCTAATGATTGTAAAAGCTTATCGTTAATTCCAACATGTAATGGGATATGCGAAATAGCAGGTCTTTGGCGACTTTTATAAAATGTCAATGCGAGAATTTTATCTTCAAAAATGTCAATGCGAGAATTTTATCTTCAAATGTGAATTTTCTTCTATTCGGTTTATTTTTGTATGTTCTCTCAATTGGCATTTTATGACTTGCCCTCAAATTTAACGTCGCTGGAATACAAGAGAATTTTTCAGCACATTTGATGCTCTGCTGAAATTTGTCCCGTAAATTTGTATTTTGTTTATCGCATCTTCTGTATCAAAATTTTTTATGTGTTATACATCTTATGGACTCGGGGTGTCAAGGCATTGCTGCGTTTTTGTTTGACACTCTGCAATAGTTGTTTTTAAAAATACAAGTAATTAATATTATTGTAATTTTCAGATGCGTAAACCTTTGCGAGAAACTGGTGTAAATCTAATTGATGGTTTTAGAAACATTCTTTGTCGCTTAGGGGTGCTCCAATTTTCTTTCGAATTAAATTTATTAAAATAAAAAAGATCACTAAAAAAAAATCTCTCTTATATGACAACAGCTCCCTTATGTCTTCCTTCATTTGATTAATTTTATATGATAATTTGGTAGAGTGTTCATGATCCATCTTGTACTCTGCGACATATATATTGAGACGAATGAATTTGTTTATTGGAATTTAAAAGATTTTAATAAATAGTTTAAATATATAAATTTTCAATAATGTACCCATCTCCATATTGGGACTATCCTCTACTTCTCCATGTTCAATTTCACATATCACTTCTGCTATAAATATTAACATGAATGTTTTGTTGAATGATATGATATAAAGATATTAAATAATGTACCTTTCTCTATATTGGGGCTATCCTCTATTTGTTCGTTTTCGTTATATGTAGCTACGCATCTCCCCGTGAATTTTTGTATTTCACAATATCAGGAAGGGGCTTACATCCCTTACATATTTTATGAACCTTCAATGGAGAAATAGTTTGTTTTCTGGGCATTGAGAGCCCACGAACAAGGTATATGTCCACATTTATCCTCCTTATCGTAAATTACGACATCCTATGTAGGCTGCGTGCTTGGCGCGAACAATTTTATTATTTGTCCAAAATTGAACTAAAGATGAGTGAAACAATACTTTTATGACAATTTTTTAATGGAAATCTTATCAAGGTAATACTTGCAATTAAAGTATTACCAGGTTGTAGTACTAGTGGTGCACCATGTAGAGAACTCAAAATCCAAAACATATCAATAGAATACTAGAATTATAGAAGGCAACCTCAAGTTATACATCTTGAATTTAAAGAATATTCAAATATTATTTCTTATTTCTATTTGGTAGAGTGTTGCATGCCAATCCACTACATAAAAAGCATAACTCGTGTTTTAGTAAATCTAGAAAATTGTTAGAATGTGACATTTTTTTAATTATTTTCTAAATATTGAGCTGTTTAGTTACGTGTGCTACTATGTTACATATAATTTTATTTGCTCATGAGTTTCTTGTTGAGCGAAAATAAATCTAAAAAAACAAACGCGTTAGTAAATCAGTATGTAATGTATTGTAAATTTGTCGGTAGTTTTCTTGAATTGCGATTTTTTTCGAAATCAATGTTGTGATAATAAACTAAATAATGTGTGATTTAGTCTTTGAATATGTAAAATTAGTTAAAATATTTAGCAGTCACGAAGAAACTTTATTTGTTGAATGCTAACAAAACAAATTTGGAACTAAAAATAATATAAAGAAAAGAAAATAAAATTAATAATAAAGAAAATAATAGGAAATGTTCAGATGATAGATTATGGTAATAGGAGTATTATAATGGAATGAAAAATTATCACGTACATGAAACAAGAGATAATGAATGAATTGAAGTAAAAGCACTGTTATTGAGGTTCAACAATAACTAACGATAATATAATAACGAAATTGCGAATCTATTGGAACCAGAACAATTAAGTATTTTGGAAGTAAAACAAGATAGTAAACAATATGATTAATATTTACTATAATTACTCATTTATCTCAATATGACAGACGATATGAATATTTGGAGAGAGAGCATAGGTTTGCTCCTACGTAAAATAACATGAGCATAACATGTCATGGAAGGAATTAACTTTGATTGAGACAAATGCATAACACGAGGATTTAGTGTATAATGCACGATATTTCATATACAATTTTGATTATGATTTATTTACATTACAATTTTCTTGGGTCTATTTGTTGAAGAATCACACATGACAATGAAAAGGAAATTTGATTTATAATGATCATTGTGATGGCAATGATTCGATGGCTTTATTGTGCCAAACTATTTGAAAAATCCAAATAGAAGTTAGTTCCAACCAGTCAAGGACATTTATGTCTTTATGATTGTGAACTATTCAAAGTATTTTTCGACCAAATAGAAGAAAGCGCTCTGGATTTACACATTATTAACCAAATATCAAATTTGAAACTGATGCAAAGTATGAATACTTCATACTTCGTACTTCAACATTTTTTTATTTAATTATGGATCTATTTGGCTACTAGATTTTTTTTTTCGAAGATCGATACCGAATGTTATAAAAATGATATCTATAATTCAGTCCACGAAGGAATTTTGACACATTTAATAATTTTGAGATATTTAGAAAAGGTGCCATCACAATATATATTAGCTTGTAGATTCTTCATCGCCCATGCTAATTAATCAAAACAATGTTTTAATTTGTACATTTCTTAATCATGGATCAATGGTATAACTGACCTTAGTTTAGTCAGAAGAAGGAAGTGACATCACAATAAATAATATCGCTCAAAGGTTCAAATCAAGAGGATTGTTTTTAATTTGTACGCAAATCGTAACCATGTATAAAATGCTATAATCTATTGGAACAACGAAGATATTTCATACTTATATAAATTTCAAGATCGTGAACATTGATGTCCCATTCAATTGTGATTGTAAAATCTTGGGACCTTCGAATGACTTAACTGATCTCTGGTAAAAGTTCTTCCCACTTATGTATATGTATCTACTAAGTTTGTTAAATTGATATAAAAAGGAAATTGAAACATGTTATGCAGCATGGATATTATATAAAGAAAAAGTAATATAGAATAAAATCGATTCGCACTCGAAATCGATATTAAAAATTTGTATTGATATTTGCAAATATTAAGAAATTCTTGAAGAGAATAATCAGTTTTTAATGCAATAGGCTATATTTTACTACTTTTAAATATTCAACGATCAACACATGTAACTTGTAGGATAAACTGGTAAGATATAATAAAATTTTCTTTGTTTTTTCACTAAACTTACAATTGGAAAACTACAAAACGCTTGAATACATTTCTACAATACATTCAATGTGACAACTTTAAAATGAATGTAAATTATATGAATCATTATAATATAATTATAGTTACTATAGCACATACTATCGCTATAATAAAAGTAAACATGTTTCTTATAATTTTTTCTTTCATTTTTTTATTTTGCCACTATATTAAAGCTATACATAAGATTTATTTTTGAACATACAAGAGACTGCGCATTTTGTAATCGATTTTATTTCTGTACTAGAAACGAAAATACTCCATTTATATTTTTTAGTTCCATATACGTTTCAATGTTTATAATGCTCAAATTTTTCGATCCATATTTATCTAAGTATGCTTTTTCATGTCGTTGCTTGTACCATGTAAACCCAAGTTGAATATTTTACTTTTTACGATTTTTAAATTTCGGAAAAAGAATGTCTTCCACATGTGCACCAATTTTTTTAATTATATGCTAATTCTTGGTAAAAAATTTCTTTCATTCCACTATTGATTCTTGGATAAAAAAATCGGAGTCTGAATCTAGAAAAATAGAAGGCGACAGAGTTTAGATTTTTCATGCTATATACAGTCCTAAAAACTTATCTGCCCAGAAAGCTATATAAAAATTTTCTTAACTTTCATGCTGCTATGAGAATTGTATGTTCAGAAACTCCAATAAAAAATTATGGGATCAGGCATTGGTAATGATCGAAAATTTTGTTCGCGATTGGTAAAACTATAAGGAGAATGCATGCTTGTATGTAATACTCATGATTTTTTCACATGATAAATGAGCGGTAAGGAAGAAATCAGTGTTGACCAGAGCAGTTGTTTTCCATTTGAAAGATTTTTGGGACAATTACTAAAATTGATACGAGGACCAGCAAAGCCTTTGCAACAAGTATCATGCAGACTACTCGAACAATTTCATGATAAATCAAATGTAGATCCAAATGATATTGAAATACATAAAAAAAATCCAAGATGGTTTTGTTAAAATAAATGGATATAAAATGTATTCAATTAATAAAGATTGCCATATATTGCTCCCTAATAAAAAGATAATGTGTGTGGATGAAATAATTGAACAGAAATCGCATTTACTTTTTCGAGGGTTTCTCTTACCCTTTTGACCCACACTTGAAAACAAAGTTGTAAGGTCTTTGCTCATACATTTTTTTATCATTGATGTAATCAATTGCTTCTTGTTTGTTCCGCGGATTGAATCTGTGAAGCTGATGCCTTGTTTCTCTTGACGAAAGTCATCAGTCATTCAAAATCACTTTGAAAGAGCTCTGGCCACTTCTTCAACTTGGTTTGTTTGTATCTCCATTGGAGGATATATAATAACATATATTATATTGTTTAATTCGGTGTAATAAAAATATTAAAAAACATACCTTTCTGCGCTGGTTTTTCCTTTTCTGGGATAGAGCTCAGAGTATTATCATCTGAGCTCTCAATACACGATTGATTTTGAGTTCTTTTTACATACTTCTTCACGTTTTTTATAATCGGTGGTGCTTCTCATAAACTTAGCCTCCAATTCGAATAGAGTAATCTCTAAACGAAGGAGGCTCGCACGCCTTCAGCATCTTATTTAGTTTATAGCCTGCTACATTTTCTGATCATAATTACATAGTCTTCTCCTCATTTACAGCCCATGATGAGGGCACGTGTCCGCATGAACCCTCTTTTTAAAAATCACTATATCCCATGAACACTATCAAATATAATGGTACCAGTTTTGAAATTTATTTAAAAAAAAACAGATTATTTCAAATATTTAAATTAAAATAAAATAAAAATAAAATTAAAATAAAATTATTTAAATTAAATAATTGAAATTATTTAAATTAAATAATTGAAATTCATTTTTAAGAGAACTTACCTCCATATTCACTTATTTAAAATTTAACTACGTAAACTTACTAACTACTTAAACTTACTACAAATACCTGCAACTGTTGTGACGATCAAAACTGGAAAGAAATATGAAATGCAATTGCGATCCTTGCAACTACAGAAAATTAAATTTTGGCGCGATTATTTATTAGTGTGGGCACTGATTTACAATTCAAATCTTCAAAACCAGATGCGTAAAAAATGTTCCGCAATATGCATTTATTAGAATATATAGAATGATATATTCATAAATAATAATATCAATAACAACTATGATATAAATAATATTGATAATAACATAAATAGGAGTGTTTTTAGTAAATGTAAGTACATCGAACCAAATTCTTGAAACATTTGCATTCGAAAGTAGTAAAGTAACGCATACTAGTGCACTCGAATATATGTTTCCATATTACTCTTGAATGTTTCAGCGACGTACAATTTATCATTTCTTGAAACACTGAGATAATATTTAACAGACATATTGTTTTCGAAACTAATATTAGTGTTTCGAAAAGCCATTTCTATATTGTTATCATGCCAGCCTTCGTATATAGGCGCTTCGAATGATGTTACCGGTATACATATATTTTTTTCGGTTTCTCTGGTGAAACGCATTCTTTTCAACATTTAAAATACTGCTCTGTCCAGCCGCCTGCAGCATTTGCGTTCTAAAAACCATGATCTTTAATTTATTGTGACAACTTTCTATAAACATAGTTCAAAAATTACTCTCACATAGTATTGCACGAATTATTAATTTGGTGGAACTTTTATAAATATTATTTACTGTATGAAAATTAAAAAACACCACTTTTTTGCTAATTATTTTGTTATTTTTCTGCAGTTTATTACATCTCATCTTATTTTTTTGTTTATAAATTAGTGGTGTGCAGTGGAGATATTATTTACTGTATGAAAATTAAAAAACTCCACTTTTTTGCTAATTATTTTATAATCTATTAAAAAAATGTTATTAGTACCATTAACTTATTTTTAGAAAAGGTTCAGGTCTTTTTACATATTGTCTTTCTCTTTTTAGATGTCTTTTATCCAACTTTAATTTGGGATATGTGTTATTTTCGATATGTAGTTCATATGGAACACAAAAATATTTAAAATTTGGATCTCCTAAAGATGCTGGTGATAAGGAACGTAAAGCTAAACTGGGATCACACTCAAAGTGAAGCCATCTTAAACACATTCCACATTGTTGCCAAGAACTGCTGGATGGTATTAAGTCCCCATTGCAATTGTTTTTGCAATTAATAAACGTGTCTTGGGAATTTCTTAGACATAGTGAATAACTGTAATAATAAATAAACAACTTTATTTGTAATACAAACAAACTTGTAAATTCTGATAATTCAAAATTTTGTGAAAAGATATCTTTATCAGAATTCTGATACAAACAAGCACATATATCTAAATTATTATATTTACTTACAGAAACTCCGGCTTCTCTACAAAATTCTAATTAGTAAATAGGTTACGGAAACTCGTGGCGCTCGAACTCTCAAAAACAAAATAAAGAATTTTTGTTTTGTTAGGGTGCGTTCGACTTGGACGCTTATGCGCTGTGAGCGCTCACGCTTATAAGCACAAATTTTTAGCGTTCGACTTGGCCGATAAGCGCTTAGAATCGATAACTAAATTCCGTTCGTTTTGGATACTGTGGGCGTCAATAAGCATCAAAATGGCGGCAACTGGCGGTAACGGTAATTGTGTAAATTTTATTACTTTCTGGATCATTCAGCGGGATTATAAAGAATTTAATAATTAATAAATAAATGAAATTTCGTTTGCTTATGCTTAATTCATATTAATATTAAAATTAAAATTTAAAATTATTTAAAATTAATTAAATTTAAAATTAATTAATATTAATATTAATATTAAAAAATAATTGTGATATGCAACTTAAAGAATTTAACAATTAATAATAAATGAAATTTGGTTAGCTTATGCTTAATTAATAGTAATATTAAAATCACGGCGCGCTCACAGCGCGTAAGCGTCCAATTCGAACGCACCCTTAGTATCATCTTCTAGAAGTGTTGCCAACTCGATCATGCCTGTGCCTATGCCATAGACTCTAGTGGACTGTAGACGGTAACAAAAGCGTAACAGTCACAAAAAACACAACTTTCACTATGTTGATCGTCTTGGTATTCTTTGAGAGCACTCCTAATCACTTTTTCAACTTTTCAATGCAATATTTAATGAATATTTACACTATATCAATGGAAAATTTAAATGTTTCAACATAACCTCAAAAATGATTGTGAACAATTGTAAAAATAAATTTAGTAAAAACTCGATTACAAAAATGTCCAAAGATTGTAAGATTTTGGATACATACTCTTGATATATAAAATCTAAATTCTTGAAATTTAAAAGAAGAGGACATAACTATAAGTTAACAAACATCATGCAAAAGATGAAATAGAATCAACATAAGTAAAATATAGATATCATATAGAAATGATTTAATATCCATCATGATATGATTAGAACTAAACAATAAACTAATAATATTAGAGATAAAAAATATTAGAGATAAAAAAATCAAATCAAATTGAAATATTTGATCCAAATGAAACCAAAGTTTAAATTACTGAACAGAATAGTATTTGATAAATGAATCGAAAATTGGATATTCCTTTCGAAAAGATAAAATTGTTAATTTAAAAACAAAGCATTTAAGTGAATCGCGATTGTTTTTTGACCACCCTGGTTTTTATCTCGTCCGCCGCGATTGTATCCTTGGCCGCCGCGACTATCGCCGCCCTTCTTATTTTCTCCTTTCTGCTGTTGCTGTTGGCCAGGCCCACCAGGTCGTCTGTGGACTAAAATAATAATTAATAATATAATAAATAAATAATAATAGCTGAATGCTAAATATATTTATCAATGTATTTATATATTATTATATGAATCTTACCTTTTTATGCGTGTAGATTATAGTTTTCTTCTCTTTGAAGAATTTTTCGAAGTATATTTCTACGTTTTCGCCGCCATCATACAATACTTGGTAGGAGAGATAATGTACTTTCCTCCTTTTCGTACATTAATTCAATTGCCTTGAAACACAAGCCAATGGAAATCATGTCGAAATCTGTTTTAAAAAAAGATAATGAAATCAAGTATGTTACATTTTCATGATATATTATTCAAGTTTGAGGAAGGGTAAATAAAACCCTTTGTAAATATTTTGGGGCTGTTATCGTTGTGTGATTTGTAATTAAACACCACTTTGTAATAATTAAACAAACATGTGTTTAATCATTACAAAGTGGTCGGCAATATGAGTGTAATAAAAAAATAATACTGTTCCGATCAACACAAGGACAAATAATTAATTGAACGCAGAGAATGTTCAGAGAAAAAAATCCGTATCTCAATCCTGAATATTTACGTAAAATAATTTGTGATCATATATATATATATATATATATATATATATATCCTTAATATGGTCCTTAATATGGTCATTTTCGAATTTCTTTGCTCCCAAGAGCTCAAATTCTTCCAAATTGATAAAAAAAAATCACTAAAAATTTATATATATATATATATATATATACATACATATACATATACAGAAATATATACCTTTGTCCCCTTTTGATGCTGCACAGAGCAGAACCACGTGTCTAAATGCTTTTCTGAACTTATGCACAGAGACCTCATGTTTGGTTGTAGACGTTTTGTGCGCTACAGCCCGAGCGCATAGAAGCTTTTATCTAGAATAACATACTGTTAGATTAACACAGTCCAAATCATCTAAACTAATAATTAATTTTGATAATATTTTCCTTATATTGTGAAGTTTTTAGTATTATTAAATACCTTGTTAACCTCCTAATGCTTTTAATTTTTTTAGCCACTGTGGCTATGGTTGCATCTGGATTAATTTCTTTAAATGCCGGCAGCATTGAATTTAACGCATTATTGCGCATTTGTTTATTATAATATACCTCGTCACTTATTGACCACAAACAAGTATGGGCTTTGTACATTTCTATAAATTTCACTATGAAATTTTCTGAATCCATATCTATAAATCCATCAAAATTATTATCAATAACACAGGTCAACAAAGAAAATGGTGCAAACGATTTTAATGCTGTTTTTAAGTATATTTGGGGCGCTGATTTCAAAAATGGCATTGGTTTTTTTCTATGAGCTTTAGTTTTCAAGATACGATATATATGATATATTTTACGATATTAGGTGCGCAACTAAGTTCTCGCTGTTTTTTCGATGAAAATGTAACTTTATTATAAAAAAATGCATCAATTGAGTAAGATACAGTTCTCCAGTGATGGTTTCACTCGGTTTCAACAGCTCATAACAAATAACACCGACCTGGTCCTACCATATGTAGAGCATAACCTTCGCAGTGAATATTCGGCCGAACCGAGATTTTCTCGTCTTTGGATTGCTGTAATGTATTAATTTTTTATCACCTGTCACGATGTAATGAAGAACCTCTTCTATTCTCGCCGCTGGAGCAGTTGTTTACAGGCGAAAAAACGACGCTCGACGTCTCTTGGCTTCAACTCACAAGAAACCGAAGTTTCTTGCTTCTAAATCATCCCCGACGCATGCTATAGCTTGGAAATGGTTTGATGGGTAACTCCTAATTCTAAAGCAAGATCTTCTTGAGTTTGGCACGAATCCTCTTCGAACAAGGCTTTCAATTTAGCATTTCTGAAGGTTTTGGCCTTCCTTCACGAGGGTGGTCGTGAAGGAAGGCCAAAACCTTCAAAATCACCATTTTTGAAGCGACAAAACCCTTCACGGCATGTTGTTTCGCTCAGAGCAACATTTCCGTAGGTCTCGATGCACTTGAGTTCCCGTTTTTTTTTTTTGAATGGAAGACGAAAATCAACACTCCTCGCAAATAACGATTGTTTGGCATAAAATTGGACATATTCACTTAACCAGAAGTATATAATGCAAAAACGAAATCAATTATGTGTCGCAGCAGTTTGCTTACTTACTCTAAGCTTGCTTCAAGACGTTTTGGATTTGTCAAAATCGACCAACCCTTACTGATAGAGCCATATACTGACAAACAGCGAGAACTTAGTTGCGCACCTAATATAAGGAACAAAAGTACAAAACAGTAATACAATTCAGAATGTTATTTTAATCAGATATGACTACTCGTACATACAAACTTACAAGACCCATTCGGCCTTAGTTGGGACATTAGTTGACACTGTGAAAAGTTCTTTTCCGTGACGACCTCGAATGGACCTGGTTTCGACAACTTCTTTGTATCTCAAAAACTAGAGCTGATACAAAAAAATGGTTTGCAGATTTGAAATCAGCGCAAAAAATACTATAAGAATCAGCTCTAACATTTGAGGCACCAAAAAAAAACTGTTTTTTGTTGGCCTGTGTAATTGTTCAGAATGTGCTAATTATAACTGAATATATAACTAAAAACTAATACGTACCTATATTTTCCTATTCAGATTTCCAACTAATAGAACTTTCTCACAGGATTATAATAGTCAAACTAAAATAATTTTAAGCAATGCTTTCTATATATTTATATATACGATTTTATATTTTTCCTTCAAAAATGAATATAATATTGAATTTGTTTAAAAAGTTGTCCGTTTTTAATTGCATCTCAAAAAATATGAGTCATTGGTTTGGAATTTAATTTTGCTTATGAAATCCACATTGCACGACACTTTCTCGTATCTGCATTATTGTAAATGTAGACGTACTCCAAGATTAAAAGCCATGTTTCAGGTTAAAATTAGGTTCTAATATAATGTAAATCGTAAATAATTTCTTATAACTGCTATTGGTCTACATTTGAACAATATTTTGAGCTATATATTTGCGACAAAATTCATTCCATAATCATCTGTTGCAAATGTACAACATTAATTTAATATAAATAAGTTTAATATAAATTTTATCTAAAAAATAAATGTTTAAATAAAATGAAAACAAACTAAAATTTGCAACAAAAGTCGATTTTATCACATTTCACGTTCGAAATATACATACTTTTTGCTCTAATGTTCAAGAAATATGAGTGAAATTTTGTTCGATCGCCTGGGACACCGAAAATTGTTAGAACTGGACATTTATTGGTCATTTGGTCATAAATTGCTCGGTTGCCTGGTTGACTAGTGGATTGCTAGCATAACAAACAACCACTACACCGAGCGAGTGCCGCGAATGAAATCACGTAATATTCTCTACTAAAACTTCTCTCTTATTCCATAAATGCTGGCCTTTGGTCTAGACTCTCGACAGAGCTCAAACTGATTCTATGACTACGATTTCTCGGATAAACGCCAAAATATATTTTTTTCAATAATATAAAATTTCGGCCATAAATTGAGATTTGTAATATACTCTACCGCCTAAATGAGATCCACATGTGCACGATGATCACGACTAATTTTAAATCGGTTCAGTATTTCAGGCGTCCATCGCAGCCAAATAACATGACACTAACTGTATATAGATTAAGATATATATATTATTAATGCAAATCTGTATTTGCTTTTTAGTCTTAGGGCTGTCGGTTTCATAAAAACTAAAAGTAACAAGAAGGGCGGCGAGCGCTTGCAAAATCATTAAATTATTCTTTCCTTGATTGTCAGAGATTAAGATTTTAGTAAACAAAAATGACAAGAGGAAATCAAAGAGATTTAGCACGAGCTAAGAATCAGAAAAAACAAACCGAATTAGCCAAGAAGAAAAGTAGCACAGATAAAAAGGGAATGACATTCGAGCAACGCAAACACAGGGATATGCTGAGCTGATGCGTGAAAAACAAAGAAAAAACGAGCAAGAAGATGCCGCAGCCTCTGGTAACAGTTAATTCAACAAAACACAAATGTTTTCGAGAAGA
Organism: Ctenocephalides felis; assembly: GCF_003426905.1. Taxonomy (NCBI): domain Eukaryota; kingdom Metazoa; phylum Arthropoda; class Insecta; order Siphonaptera; family Pulicidae; genus Ctenocephalides; species Ctenocephalides felis. The sequence continues at coordinate 42,532 of NW_020539059.1, forward strand.
ATGCCTGTGAAAAAAATAGAACTAACTAACTTACTACACGACTAACATTATTATGAAATAACAAATTACATATATCAAGTTATTGAACCCCATAAGGCTTCGGAATTACAATGAAAAGGTTTCATTTTCAAATTTTTTATTGAACATTTTGGGCACACAGTTTGTCGCCTTTCTTAGCAAACGCTCTGCAACTTTTCTTTAAATCTTACTTGTTAATTCAAGAGCTTATCTGATCATGGATTGGAACTAGATCTTCTTGTTTACTCTTTACTGTTAACAAAGGTAAAGCACAAGATTTTTCACATTGAATTAAACATCTCTCACAGCACATACATAGAAAAAATTTCGATTATATGTTAAAACTTGGCAAATCTGTTGAGGATCGTCCGATCCCAGGTCAAAGTTTGGCATATGGGTTGAAAATGGATCGTATTTATTTTTTTCTCAATGTTTCACGAAAGATAAAACAACAACTAAGTATTTTACGGACATATGTTATATAATATATTTAATATAATTGAAAATTTGACTTACAATTATAAGTATACAATAAACCTAACCTAACAAAATAATACAATAAAAACTTAACTAAATAATTCAATAAACCTAACTAAATTTAAAAACCTGTCTTCTGTCCTTCTTTTTATTCCTAGTGTACCTGCTCTGTGCATGACGAAGCCATTCTCTGATGTAATCACCCACTTGAGCCTCCGACACTCGAATATCATTATAAATAGTTTCGGCTACAATCTCTGAAATTATTATTGGTTTTAAAAAAAATAATATAAATATTTTATTAATACAAATGAATTAATAAATTAAAATCAGACATTTATATTGTATAATGATTTATATATTTAATGAAAATTTATGAATATTATTTTATTTTAAAGCATTCCATACTTTCGTTTTAGAATTTTCAATTTTGCTGTTTTCTCTTATTTTCTCTAATATTGTTTGCCTTCTACGACGCTGCCTTCTTCTTGAAGTTGCAATATGTTCTCGAAATTCATATGCACTATCATCCCGCGCTTCTGCATTGTTTTCCATTTTATGTACATCATTTGTTTCCCGTATGCAGATTGGATTCATATTGTGGCTATTCATATAATTCATCAAACTCTTCTGCATACTGAAAATTGAAATTTCCTTGCGCTATTAGACATAATTGTTAATATGTATAAAATTATTTTTACATCATTATTCGTACCAGTAGCTTTACTGTTAACATATTTTTTATAATTTCGTTGAAGTACTCTCCAACGATTTTCAATATTGCATTCAGTAAATGTAGTGCCAAATTTAATATTCATGTCATTTTTTATGACAATCCACATAGCCTTCACTGTTCTCATTTCTAATGAAACATTTGGCTTATATTTTCTATAACATTCTATTTTGTAGAGTAAAAACACTGGAAGACTTATTAATATGTATATATTCAATGATGTTTCTTTTTTTGGCTGATTGTAATGAAAGCGGAGGTATTTTATAAAGTCTATACATAAGTTGCGACAGGTTATGTCAAACGCGAACATTGTGATTGCCTGACAAGTTACCAACATATATAACGCTGACGCGCGGTTTTTTAAAAGTGTAAAAATGAATAATTTTGTCTATGTTCCCCCGGGATGCAAGCATCACGTATTATTATGAATGAACAAAATTTTTCTTACAATAATTAATTGTCTCAATTCTAACAAGTAATATCAAATTAAAATGAGAATAATATAACAATAATAAAGTAATATAATATATAATCATGGTATAACAACAATATAATAATGTGCATAACAAGAAGACTAATGATTTTGACACTAAAATGAAACAAAACACTAAAATGACAAATGTAAAAATTTATGGAAAATTCGAGAAAAGAAGATTTATGATTTTTGAAAAAAAAAATTTGACAGATCCAAAAATATAATTCAAAAACATATACATATATAAATATATCCAACATTTATATCCAAATTAGATGAAATGCTATATTCAAAATCACTTTTTATAGTTTTAAATCTAAATGAAAATCAATGTTTATAAATTCAAATAAATTTTGACATGAAAAAAAGTGAAATGTCATTTCATGTTCTGATCAATCTGTTCAGATTGATTCTGAGGTCAATTCTGTTCAGATCATAAATATATTGAATTAGAAATAATTTATGATATTGAATTTTGCTTAGTAATTATAGATATCAAGCCATTATTTATAATTCCACATGATATATACCATTATAGAGATACCATTCCAATATTATTAATTATTAGAATGTATTATCGGCATTGAAACAAAAAAGTCATTAATAAAATAGGGTAAATTAAGACTTTTTTTAATTTTCTTAACGGGGATCGTAAATTTATTGCCTTTATTAGCATTTAAATCATATAAGCATATATCAAAATCTCTAGAATCACATGGAATTATAAATAATAGCTTGATATCTGTAATTACTGAACAAACAATTCTATTGAGATCATAAATATACTGAATTAGCAATAATTTATGATCTGAATCTATACATAAATTGTTTGGCAATCGATTGGTTATTAAAAAATCTTTGAATAGTATTTTTTATGAGATTTGTCCTTTCATATTGTATTCTTGGGTAAAGCTGGTCATTTGCGCCCATGGTGGTTTCCAGCAACTTCTCTTCAGCCAATCTGTTAACCAGTTGCTGAAGAGGTTTAGGCGAGTTCTGGAGCTTCCCTTGAATACTTTTAAAATAGTTTTCAAAGGGAAAACAACTGAACCCGTCCAAACTACATTTGAAGACCAAAACATCATTTGCAATATGTATTAGGTTATGGGTTTTGTACGTTAATCTGCCAGCTCCATATAGTTTGGGGTATTCACAAATTTAATGAGAATATTTCCAGCTAAATCATTTTTCTCAATACAGGTTTCAGGATTACAAGATTCTGATCCCCAAACTAAGTTGAATAAAATGTATGTAGTTTGCTTTCCTTCCAGTTCATGTAGTCTTTAAGCGCACTGGGTAATCTCGAAAATTCTGCTGGAATGTGAGCTTTAAATTTTAGTAAATATTTGCTCACTGTATCCCTGGTTTTGTCATCTAATTTGACGTCTCTCGTTCCTTTTACCCAGAGGCTTAAAAGTGTCTTGGTGACACATAGGCAGACAATATGCATATAGTCGAGTGCTATTTGAGATACCATTCCGATATTTAGTTCCTCCAAAACGGAGTCACCTGTGTGATGCCCTGGGTTTGTCCTCATGCGAAAAGAGTTATCTGTTCGAAGATCTGAAAATGTGTTATTTAAAATGACATGGGGTGAAAACTCTTCTCTTTGAATACATTTGGAGCAGCTTTCATAACCCACATGCCTAGTTGTCTTTGTAATGAACGCACGTGCAGGACTATCACAGATTATTTTTGATATATAAACATGACAATTTCTATTGAGACAAATTAAGCCATGTTGTTGTAACACTTTCATTTCTTCCACAAAAGGCTTAAGGAAAATGTTTGCATCGTCTGGTTTACCATTTTCATGATCCACCCCTACCAGGAATTGTTCAACCTTTTGTGGAATCTAACATCAGAGATATGGGCCAAAAGGCACTAGCCGAACTCTTTGTCAATGGAATGTGGAATACGTTCTTCTACCCCAAAATTAATGTATGAACCACCGTTAATTAATTTTATACCATCGGTGGCATATTTTAGAGGGCCCAATAACGTGCGAGCATTGGCCGATAATTCATCTTTGTGCCCATGGCGTCTTAGAGTACCCAGCAGTTGTGTCAATACAGGTTTCAGGATTACAAGATTCTGATCCCCAAACTAAGTTGAATAAAATGTATGTAGTTTGGCTTTCCTTCCAGTTCATGTAGTCTTTAAGCGCACTGGGTAATTTCGAAAATTCTGCTGGAATGTGAGCTTTAAATTTTAGTAAATATTTGCTCACTGTATCCCTGGTTTTGTCATCTAATTTGACGTCTCTCGTTCCTTTTACCCAGAGGCTTAAAAGTGTCATGGTGACACATAGGCAGACAATATGCATATAGTCGAGTGCTATTTGAGATACCATTCCAATATTTAGTTCCTCCAAAACGGAGTCATCGTAATGTTGTTTCTTTGAAACAGATTTCCTAGCTCGCGCTTCAGAGGTAATTCTGGAATATCATCTTCTCCTTCAATATTAAAATAGTCAGAAACATGTGGAAGCGGAATACAAAGCACTTCATCTTTGTCAATACTAGCAGAAGCGCTTTTATCTTGGGAGTCTTCACATGCAATGTGATGATAATTGCAATTATCCATGGATTGCACCTCTTCAACACTTTCACTAATGTAAAATCTGCTAGCACAGTTGGCGGTGCTACTGTTAGTGCTCGAATCATTATTCTCAGCTAAACGCCTTACCTGAGATTTGTAATTAAGTTTTTGTATTAATTGCGTCCTTTGAGATCTTGAAGAGTAGAAATGCTATATTGGCTAGCAATTTGCTACAGTCGGGTTCTCGAACGGACCGATTGACACAAATCCGTGATGACTTACATAACAAACTACTACACGACTCAACGTAGCACTAGATCAAAATCATAATTTACAGTATATTATTTCACTTTGTATTTTTTATATTAGGATCAGATCGACCATTTATGATCTAAAATTCGGCTTAATGCGACCATTTTTGATCTAAAATACGGCTCGAAATGGACCAATTATGGTTCATATGCATTAATTAGATATAAGCGGACTGTAAATTATAAATATTTCATCACCGTAAGTTTCGTAGTTTATTATTCATAGTTGCTGTATTATATCATTGAAGTAACTTCAATCGCAATTATTTTTATAGGCAAGATAAATTTCACTGTAGTATTTTCTGCTATAGATATATATGTGTATAGGATGTCATTCAGCTAATCAAGAAGAATATGTACATCAACAATTCCATAAAAAATCAATTGTTGATATCGAAGGGTATTATAACAACTAATGTAGGCATCAGTGATGATATTGTTAACTCTGGTTAAAAAGGAAAGGAGTAGATATAGAATGTAACAACGATGATGAATAAAAATGAAACTATACTTAATATAAAAAAACGGAATGGAATGGAACATTACTCAAGTCTCAAAGTAAAATCTTTGACAAAATATTATAAGAATACAATAAAACTCATAATCAACAGAGCTTTTCTGTTTGGCATTATTCAGCAGTTACCAGTATCAATGGATTGTTTACTGTTTCTAAAAACAAGGCACAAAAATGGAATCAGAACAATAGTACAAAAGACTTTCAACCAGCAAGACTTTCAACAACAAGTTTTAATGATATTTGACTGTTATTCAAATATCAAAGCATACAATGCCTTGCTTGTCTGATCAAGATAAAGTATTATAAAGTTGTACACTTGGATAAATGGTGAACGAATTGATATCTAGTCATTACTCTGTTACTCTATATGAGAAACATAAATATAAAACTATCTCGAGTATTATAAAACTTATTCATTAACAACTGCTTTACATTTCTAATGAAGATTGAAGTCTCTTAAATATTATATAGTATCTCAGTGATACTATTACTTATTTCTGGAGATGTCTATATCAAATTTTACTCGAAATCTAACATTATTGATTTTTAGACAATAAACTAAGTTTAACAAAGAATAATTTATTCCAATCAACTTTCTCGAAAAATTTAGAAAATTTGCTGTCTGATTTTATCTTAGCTTTAGTTCTCTCAAATCAACCATATAATATTCGAAGTATAATAGAAATGAATTTATTGTTTTAAAATAGTAATATAGCATATACAATAGCAAAAAAGTTTTACTTCAATCGCGTGTGTACCTTACGAGCTTTCTTTTTTTTCTTTACTTGTTGTACTTCAACTGTATTGATAGAGCCCTTTGGAGCATCTCGTTCGTGCAAAAAGGAAAAATAAGGGTATCCAAACCAATTAGAGTTATAAATTTCCTCCAAACCTAATATTATACAATTTATTAACTCAAATGTATATTTCACTTAAATTGTATAATTTGCAATATATTATTTATAATCTATGTTGAATTATACGAACATTCCGTTTTTCGAAGGTAGGTATTGATTACAGTTTACGTTCCCACTATATTAAAATGCAATTGTGGCGTATTGATTAGATGAAATGAAATTAATATAATTTATGCCAATACATATGTTATGAACATTCATTGCAAATCGTCTTAATTGATTTTTAGTGAATCTCAATTGCTATAAATTAAGTTGATGAAGTGTAAGTTCCAAAAAGTTTATGTAATTTGCCTTGAGGCAAAATGCCACTTACAACTTTGTTTTCCAAAGCGAAACCATTCTACAACTATTTGAACAAAATTAGCTTTAGTAAATCCAGGAGTGTTGTTAATTATTGTGTCTAAAGTAAAACCAAACAGGGGTTAGAAACATTAATTGAAATAAATTGAAGTTAAATTACCTTTAATCACTTCTATCATTTTCAGTTTGTTTACCTGGCATATTACTTCTCTGGCCATACCAGAAACATACCGCTGCCAATTCTTTATTGAAAACTTTTTTCAATATATTTCTTATATTTTCTGCAGTAGTTTTTCTACCAATTTTTCTAACATAGCTTTGCTATAAACAAAACATTAAAACATAATTACTACCAAATTATTTTATTTCAATATCTCTCAAGGTGCTATTATAGTTTACCAATTCTGCAACATATGTTTCATATTTTAAAAATTCTTCATAGCATGTAATATCGTCTTCGGCACCAAGCGGAAACAAGGAATCGAATGCATTACCATTATTTTGATTAGGTGTCAATGTAGGACAACTTGAATTTTGCAGTAATTGATCTATTTTAGTGTTCAAAATGGCAAGCTCCCTTAGTATAAAATCTGTTTTTATGCACTGCTTCTCTTATTTTTATGCACTGCTTATATTTATGCTCACTATTTTTTGCTCTAGCTTTTCTGCAAACCAATCCATATCGGTTTGTGTTCCTTGATCCTCAAAAGTTTTACACAACCCAACGTCATGATTTATCCCCATGAGAATAGATAAGGGTAAAGGGCTCAGTTCTTCTACATTGGAAGGAGTTAGGCAATTGACGCTTGTTGAACTCCTCGGTGATTCGAGATCCAGCAACAATCATTGGTAAGGATTAAATTCTGAAAGATTATTTTTTATTCTTTCAAAAATATATATTCTATTGCATTAAAATATGTAGGATTTTATACGTACTATATTCTTCTTCATTAGACTAATATTGGCTGTTGGTTTTCTTTAAATGAAACCCTTTGCCAAGATTCTCCTCAGCCGATGTATAGTCACTGTCTTGCGCAAACTTTCTCGCTTTATATTATGAATCTATGCAATGGTAAAATAGATTTAAAAAAAATCTACATTTATATTTAGTTAAAGAAGTGCACTTACCGAAATAATGCAAAACACTCGCATCCTCCTTTGTCCAAGTACTGTCGGGTAAACTTTTTTTCATTATTAGAGAAGATTTTGATATAATATGCTTTGGAGGACACCAACACTTTGTAACATCATTTATCATTAACGTTTTATTAACACGCACCTCTGACCTATTACTTTCATTAATGAAATTTATCACCGCGTGTGTATACATTCTGAAAAGCCATCGTAAAGAGGTTACATAAACATTCGAAAATCTTCGAAATCAGAATAATCAAACTTGCTGAAATTTCTTTAACAATTGATGTATGAATCAAACGACAAAAATTAATTGAAAATACCTGCTAACGACGATGATTAAAAAGATTTCTTTGGATTACTGACCAACCTATTCGAAGCACAACGATTCACGAAATGAAAATGTAGTGAGTCAAAGATGCGTGAAGTGATCGACTTGCAAACTTTCGACAAGGAAAATAGAGATTTCATGGCGCCATGATTTTGTAGAAGTGTCAAGTGTTTACTAGAGCAGTCAGCGAGTTAAATTTTTTTAAATAGAATAATTATAATGGATCAACACAAATTAAAGACACGCAAACCGCTAAAGGATTTATGCAAATGCAGAATTCAACAGATAGTTGCGCAAAAAGTGCATTGATATAAAAGACTTTTGGATCAACAAATGGTTAATTCTACACTTAGTATCGGTGTAAGTGCAAGCAAGAATCATATATAAAATACAGTGGCTAATATAGAGATCGTTGAATTTTCAAATATGCCTTCAACGTCTTCAAATATTTTTGAATAATCTGATATTGATAGAAATTTGCAACTATCGGACAAAACCATTGACTCTTCATCAACTGAGTCTTCAACCCTTCAGGGAGATTTGCGTTATTGGATAAATGATCAAAATATTACCTTACATAGTGCTAACCTTCTCGGACACATTAGTGGGAGGTTTTATGTACATTTTGATATAGAAAATTCTATTATTCGAGCCATGAGTAGCAGTAATATGGATAATGAAGCAAACCGAAAGGATATTTAATTTTTTTTGAAGATTTCTCTACGCTAATAAGAATATATTTTTTTTTGCAGAAAAAGAAGTCAAAAGTACTCCCGCTAGTGATTTAATTGCTGCATTTGAAGAGAGGTCAAAGATAAGCGAACAAAATAAGGAGCGTCGCTTAAGAGAATTCATGGCATTTAAAGAACAAAAAGCTAAAGAGTCAAATTAATATAAACAACAAGCTTTAGAGTTATTAGAAAAGCTTGTTAAAGCTAATTCTAATTCTAATTTCAATAATTCTAATTAACATGATTATGCTTAAAGACTGCTCTTTATGAAGTCGGGCTTGGACTTGAAGATAATGGCTTCCAATACTCAGAATAACAATTTTTTTTATTTTTCTGAATAAAATTTAAAACAATTAAATTTTATAGTTTTAAATATAATAACCAAAAAAAGCATTGATTTTATTTCATTTCATCCAATAATTAATTCACTCATGTACAATAATTAATTAAATGTATAATATTATTTGATTTTTAATTTACAATTTTCTTGTGTATATAATTATAAAAATCTTATCTTAGTTTGTCCATGTTCATTTCTCATAATTGTAATTTTTATCTATTGAATTGACTTATAGTTGCTTTCTTAAACATTTCTTATAATTAATTGCTCACATATACGATTTCGTTTATCAACACCAGCAGCAGGTAAAATTCTATTATAATAAATTTCATTTATGTTTCCATTTTGTTCTTACTTCCTTCACAGGAAATTCATCGTTTTTTAATAAACATATATGACACAATGACACAACAAGCGATTATGTACTCAGGAATTAAATCAGTTCGATTCATGTCGAGAACTATCATGAAACTGCGAAATCTTTTTTTAAGTAATTCAAATGGACGTTCAATTGCTATTCGTGCAGATGAATTACAAAAATTTTATTTTTTTTGGCTTACTGATAAGTGCCCATTATCTCGATATGTTTTTTTTTTGTATAGCGAAGGAAATGCCTTTATGCATCCCAGACCGGTCTTCTGTCTGGGTATGTCGGACTCGATACCGCCCTGGTATAATACCGACTAAAACCTCCGCTTTGCCCTTGCCTCTGGTCTCCACGGAAACCGCCGTTAGGCATTACTTCGTGGGGGGAGGATCTAGAATGATATAATTCTTAACTTGTTATAATCAATGTTATAATTCATAAACATTATTCAGTAGAACCTCGATTATCCGGACCTCGGTTATACGGATTCGCTATTATCCGGACTACCAACCGCGACCAATTTTTATGTATGAACATACCTACAATTCGAATTTTTGCACGATTTATGTTGCAGTTTAGTATATGTATCTAATATAATCTAACAAAGTTCGGATAAGGAATTTTATTACGCGTGCATATAACGCACGGTCTATTTATTGCAATTTTAATTAATTTTTGTAATTAAACCACTTCTCATAGGCCTATAATATTTTACAAGGTTCGATTTTAAATCAACTGTATCACCATGCGAAGTTTCATCAAAATCCCAGAAGAGTAAACCTGAGGGTTCCCTTGTAGGAAAATCTATATGTACATACATAAGAAAAATGTTAATTACTTATTAAACATTAATTTTTGTTGATATCTATGTATGTATTTGTTATTTTTGAAAAATACACATAATTATCATTCATACATTGGATTATCCGGATGCCTATCGACAAGAATTAGTCCGGTTAATCGAGATTCTACTGTACTTATCTTTTAAATGGGCGAAGTCCTATTCGCCCTTTCTCTCTCTATAGAACGCAGGTCCATTAAAACGTCTCTCGCAAATCTGTCCATGGCGTTCCAAGCAGCATCACTTGTCAGCATCACTTCAACAACATTACCTGGGGTAATTCTGCGTCTCAATGTCTCTTCCACATCATCCCGTAGAGCACCAAATCGCGGGCACACGAAGAACACATGCTCAGCATCTTTGATTTCGCCCAAACAATATGCTCAATCCGGCGAGCTATCGTGCTGAAGCGGTGTAGGTAGGCTCGAAAACAGCCATGCCCCGATAGCATTTGCGTAGTATAATAATTTACTTCGCCATGCTTGCGACTTAGCCAGACTTTGATGTTAGGAATGAGACGATGCGTCCATCTGCCCTTCACTGCGACATCCCACAGTTGTTGCCATCGGTCAATGCTGTTCTGCCGTTCTTCTAATCTCAACTTTTCAGGACTCAGTTGTTGATGTCTTCTATGATAAATTGCCCATCTTTCCTCTGCTAAGACTAAGAGAGGCACAGTTCCTGAAATGACGCACACTGCTTCCGCCGATACTGTGCGAAATGCGCAAGCAATTCTTATACCACTGAGACGATATAAGGGCCCTGCCATTCTCCTCGATTTTTGAGATTTAAGAGCATCAGCACATATGGAGATACCATATTTCAGCACAGAAGTAACAACTGACGATAGTAATATCCTTCTGTTTAGGACCTCCAATATTAGGCATCAGTCGAGCAAGTTTCGTCCTAACTATTGACGCCTTAGCACTAACGTGTTCCACTTCCATTGAAATTCAAACGAGCATTAAGCATTACGCCAAGGCAACAGATGTGAGGTTTTGACGTGATCCCAAGATTTCCTATCTTTAGCTTGATGGTCTCTATTGTTTTTCTACTAGTGATAAGAACAGCTTCACTTTTTTATTGTGAAAATTGGAGATTCATTGTTCCCATCCACCGATTAATTTTTTTGAATGTAATATCGAATAGACTTACGATGTCATCAATTTGTTTGGAGACAACTACTATGGCAACATCGTCTGCATATGCTACTAGTTTCACACATTCTGGAATCTCTAGTCTCAATAGGCCATCATACATAATATTCCACAGCAAAGGGCCTAGAACAGAGCCCTGCAGCACACCTCCTGTTATATTATATTCTTCTGTACCATCGCGTGAATCGCGGAACATTAGAATTCTATCTGTAAAGTAGCTTGCGACTATATTGCAGAGGTATGCTGGCACGTTCTTGTCACGGAGTGCATTCATAATGCAATCCCAGTTTGCTGAATTGAAAGCATTTTTTATATCCAATCTAGCTACAAGGCAGTACTTTTTTGCACCCCCCTTCCATCTGGTTCCAGCAATTGCCTCCTTGGCGGAATTAACTACCAAGTTTATAGCATCGATAGTTGATCGCCCTTTGCGAAAACCATACTGATTGTCTGTTAGGAATGGGTCAACTATTGCATCTATTCTTTGGTGAATTATTCTTTCAGAAATTTTACCCGCTGTATCCAGCATGCATATTGGACGGTAGGATGATGGTTCATCTGGTGTTTTTTTTCCTTTGGGAATAAGCACTAATCTTTGCTGTTTCCATTTTCGCGGAAAACCCCCTTTTTTTAGGCATGTATTATATGCATTAAGAAACATTGTCGGAAATGTCATAATTGATGTTTTTAAGGCAATATTAGGAATTCCATCTAAACCCGGTGACTTACTATTTCCAACGCGATGACAAGCTTCCATCAGTTCTTGCAGTGTTATAGGTGGAATATCATTCAGTTCTACCTGTGTTACCTGGTAGTTTAAATTAGGTTGTCGTGGAAACAAAATAGTTACTATTTTATTCAATAGTCGTGGGCAAGTTGGTGAAGGTATTGGCTGGCTTTTGAGGCGAGACATTACAGTCTTATAAGGTCTTCCCCATGGGTTTTCCTCGACTTCATTCAGAAGTTCCTTCCAGCACCTAACTTTACTATTTTTGATAGCTTTATTTAGTTGCCGACGTGCTAGTTTATATTACGCTACCAGTTGTGCAGAATTAGTAAGACTATATCCTCGCTGAGAGATCCTTCTTTTCTTTAGGCACTCTTTACGAAGAGAGCTGATTTCTTCAGTCCACCAGTGCACAGATTGTCTTTGCTTCATGCCATGCTCGTCATACTGATATCACAGGCTTCGGTTATTCTCTCCATCAGCTCTCTAGTATGCTCATCTGCGTGTTGTGAAATTATCTCGATATGGTGTAAGTAAATGTTTGTAAAGAGGGTAAGCTGCATCACCGGCTAAATGAGATTCGTTCGGGAATTTATGTTTATCGTTGAGGTAATTATTCACTTCTGTTAGACGTAATACTCGTGCGTCATGTACAGAACCAACATTCCCAGCATAGCAATGAATAAATTTACATCGAGCATCACAAATAGCGCAAAAATCCTTAAAAACTCGCTCACGTGATTAACGGACGCCCCATATGTATAAATATATTTAACTTAAATAAACAAATTAATTATCTATTTTCTAGTTTTTAAGAAGTTGCTTGATCCAAGTCTTTGGTCAGATGATATATATCCGAAGAAGTTGTCTTTGACAGAAGATAGAAACAATTGGAGTATTCAAAAGATTCGGGCGCACATGTTTGCAGGCAGTCCTAATTAAACAACATCGGGTAAAAGTTTCAATTATTTCATAAAACAGTATTGTAAGATATTAGATTGTTAGATATTAATTATTAGATATGTACTCATGTTTCTTGGCCTCTGATCAACCCAGATAGATGGGCAGGTTTCAAAGAGCAAAATGCATCTATTTTTTATATTATTTTCACCTAAAACTGAAGCAAATGTTTGGTACTTTTTAAATTATAACAAAAGATTTTGAATCAGATAGTTGCATAATTGAGATGATTTTAAACGCCCATGGATCATTTCATAAACATCTATCAACAAAATATAACAATTGCTCTATAAGTGAACACTGCGCTCAAATCAGGGGCGTGGCGTGCCTTGGCGGGGCCCAGTATCAGAATTTGTTTGGGGGCCTCCCTCAAGAAGATTTTTTTTACAAAATATAAAAATTCATAAAATTGAAAGAATATCTATTTATTTTTCTTATGATTTATGTATCTCATTTTCTCTCATTTTCTGAATTTTTCACAAATGTTTCCAGATATATATTCACTTTCCTTGAAATTTTTTGAAAAATTACATTATTTAATGATCTTTAAATTATATAAAGAATCTGTCACTAGGAACGTACAGGTCAATTTCAAACGATTAGTTTCAATTTTAAACATTTCTTCTAGCAGTTGCGATTTTAATTGGAGGAGCCAAGACAAAAATGCACGTTGTTATTCCGTTGAAAAACTGGATGCATCCATCACATCTTCAGATTTTTAAATTCAAACCTATTTTTAGAGCCATCAATTGGTCATGATCTTATGAGATTTTTTTTATAGTATTTCTTTACAGTAATTCAGTCGACAGATTTTTGGAAACGTTTATTAATTCACCATTTCAAAAAGACAAATTAAATTACTATTTACTTCGCAATTTTTTTGAAATCTTTGTTTGGTTTGTGAAATTACAGGTCCAAAATTCTCTCATCTTGTGATAACTCATCATAATAACTTGCAATAACTCGTCATAATAACGCTTCATTATCTTTTGTCTTTTGTTCTTTGAAATAGTTATTGCAATCCATCTGGATTAGTTTTGTAGATTTGTTGACAAGAATATTAGCTTATCGAATGTGCAAAAACTTTATTGAATAAATTGATTGCTAGAGCTTGCAGAAATATTGCAGCAAATTTCAATTCTCTTAAAACGTTAGCTTACACGTTGAAGTTCAATAAGGCTCGATAATAAAAGTAAATGCAAACTACGGTAAAATTATTCATTTTTTTAAATATTGTTTTGCTTTCTGATTGTGCTTGTTGGGGGCCTCCCTGACTCGGGGGCCCCGTATTATTGATACGGCGATAGTTACGCCCCTGGATAATATAGTGACTAGTAATAATTTAATAAATGACAGATCGGAAAGTATAAATAAAAAGTTAATAGCAGGTTTAATTGAAGAGGCAAATTCAAATCAAACTAATGATAAAAATTCAGTAGTAAATGAAAACAATGTCATTTGTTTATATTCGAATTGCTAGATTCCGCTTCAACTTTCATTACACTTGTTGACTGTATGGGAGTATTAATTATTAAGTTTGTTGATGCACTAGTTAAATTTGCAGATTGTTTACGTAACTGTTCTGAAATGAATTCAGAACTAGTATGTGAATCGTCGGCGATTACGGCGGACTCAATAATTAAATTCTTCATTGCGAACCCCAAAGGGGTTCACTACTAAATTGGTAAACAATGTGGCATTCTTTGTATTGAACACTATTTAGTAATGGTTTAATGAATATGTAGGTAAACAACAAATTGTTAATGATAACGGATGTTTATTTATACTTTTACACTGCATGTTATATTGATAGAAGGCAAGCGATAAGTGTCTGTATTCGATAATAATAGATATGGGTTATATGCCCCGACCTTAACAAAGTGGACGTAAACTATTGGTGATGATACCATTGGTTTCCATTCCAATGGTAATCATAAGGAGGGTCGCTACAAATATTTAATTCACTTTATTATGAAAATTTGTATGAAAACCCTTACGGATACATTTGATTATTTTGTTATATAATACCTCACTACTAACTGATAACAAGTAACCAAGTGCCACCCACTATAGGGTTGCTTGAAGCAAACCGTGGTAAAATATAGCATTCTGAACAAACAATAAACAATTAAAGTATATCATTAATATAACTTGTACTTACAATATATAAGTTACAGAAATAAAAAGAGACAATATTTATTATTATTATTTCTCAAATGACTGACTTGACTTGATAAATTTCTATTTTTCAATCAATGTGTGGTATAATGTCGAGTGTAATACATTATGCATTTCTACCAAATAGATATTTTTGCAATTTATATATGTTGATTAAGGACAATGTTAACAGTAAGTGAAACATATGAAACAAAAAACACTATTCGTTACATCACAACTTATAACTAGAGATAAAACTAATGCTTCTTAACACTAACTGAAATATATTATAATGACTAGGTGTGACTATATCATTTGGAATACTGCTCCTCTATCAAGTGGTTTGGCGAGGCGTATTTACCGTACCATTACCAGTAATTCTTCCCAGGTATTTTATAATTGTGTTTAGGCTGTTTTTGCAGTTTTCAAGGAATTTCGCCGTCATATTCAGAATGGTATCTTTTATCGGTTGCAGATTAGACTTTCCGTGAAGGTATTTATTGGATTTAAAGTGTTTGGTAATTGGGTCTCTGTGTTCATTTAGGATTAATCGTATTACTTTATTTTGTAAAATTTGGAGCTTACGAATTTTACTATTGTATGTAGTGATCCAGATTTGTGACGCATAAGAATTTATTGGTCTTATTAATATAAGATATATAGGCTTCTTGTTTTTTGTGTTCAGGACACTATTTCGGTGAAGTAGAGATTTCAGTGCGTTCAATGCACCATAAGCACTATTTAGTTTGTTTTTGATGTGCTTAGTGAAAGTTAATTTTTGATCCAGTGTAATACCCAGGTATTTGATGTTATTTTTCCATTCAATTTTTTCCCTTCATTGGACACTTGTATATTGCTATGTGGAGTGCTTCTTTTGTTGGATTTAGAGAAAATTATTTCTTCTAAACTTGTACTTACAATATATAAGTTACAGAAATAAAAATAGACGATATTTATTGTTATTGTTATTATTTCTCAAATGATATATCAATTCGAAGGATTTAAGGATACTGCACTAGGCTATGAATCTGGTCAAGAACACCAATGTAATTGATTTAATATGGCATCAATAACCTAGTACATGTTCTATTCAACCATTTGTTTCAAGTGTTTTATTCAAGAATGGATCTAAATGGTAATCAGCACAATAATCAACATCAAATAAAATGATACTGTTCTAAATTCATTCTAAACATTACTCGCTTATTAACTTCCCGAAGGAGAAGTTTGTTTTCATAAAAAAATCCGATTCTCGACGATTTTGTTTTCTCGACGTTTCTAGCCATTCTGTATCGAATGCCACCAAATTTGGAAAATGTAGGTTTGTGTGTGTGTGAACAGATTTTGTGCCATCAGTGCCGTAAATCGACGTTTTTTTCCAAAACGATCGTTTTGTCAACACAAGCAGAAAGTTTTTTGAATCATTTAAATCGGATGTTTATTACTCTCAAAAACTGCAATTTTTCGAACATTTAGCTCGGTATCTCAGAAACGGCTGGATCTGCCTTTGCCAAAAACTAATCATCACATCTCTCTAACAATAGGAATCGAATGTTTTTGAACCATTCAAATCGGTTGATTCGTGCGCTCGAAAACGTGGGCGAAAAATTGTATCCATACACACACACACACATCTATTTTTTCTGAGGTATGCCAAAATGTTCAGTAACCTTCAAAACGTCGAGAAATGCAAAAATTTTCAATTTCGATTTTTGGACGATTACAATAACTTAAGTTTATAAGTTAAGTTGGGAAGTTAAAAAATATAATTTATTTTAATATAAACACTATTTACAGATTTACAGTTGTCGACATATTATATTAGCCAAGCTCAATATAAGGCAAGGAGCGATTTCTGTACTAGCATTTCACTCCGCAAAAGATGAACTTGAGTCTGGCGCCATTGACATTTCGCTTCCGTTGGCAGACTTGCGCCTAGTCGAGTGAGTGCATCTATTCATATTACTCTGTGGTCGTGCTCAAGTCACGACAGTCACGTGTTCTGTGTGTTCAGTAATTGCTTAAGGTGCGTCCACACCTAACGAACGAACATGTCGCACAAGAAAATACAAAGAAGAACGAACAGGAACACGAACGAACGCGAATAATTCCAAACAAACGCCTCAAAGCAGTGAGGGCTTGTTGAATCTTTTTGTTCGAGGATGTACCGTGAAACGTCATATTTATTATTTAAAATGGCGGGAAAGAGCAAAATTATTCAAAGCCAATATCTTATAATAAACACAACATAAATTAATGCATTAATGCACATTTTAACATAAAAAAGAAAAATGTTTGTCTACATTCGTGGTAGCGTCCACACTACACACACGAGTTCAACATGAACGAACAATTCCCTTTGATGTACCGACAAGTTGCGGAACATTGCTCGCCATGTTTGTTTATGTTCGTTCGTGATCGTTGGGGCGTCCACACTATGCTGTTGCCGTTCGTTCCGGTACGTTCAATTATGTTCGTTCGTGTTCGTTCGTTAGGTGTGGACGCACCTTTACGTTGCTTCGTGCTAAGCATTAGTTTCAACGTGTTTGTGTTTTGGTTTTTATTTCTCTTTTATTTAAATTCAGTGCTTTGGTAGACAAATAATCAAATGGCCTAAATTGGCGATAAATTTGTTTGCAGATTTTTGGTTAGTATCTTGATGAATTGTTAATTCAATGCGTGAAACAAAAACAAAGAATTTGACAGCATTCTACTTCGTATTCGCTTTGATTTTATATGTGAAATATTCGTTAAAAATGTTCGTGTCTTCCATGCTTGTTGTTGCAACATGCTGTTGATTTAATACAAAACACAATGTTAGGTTTATTTATGATTATTATGTACATACGCACGTACTTTATTCATTGATATCATTTCCAATTTTATAGAAACGCTATGACTAATATTCTATTTTAACACTGTAGTTGACATTAATTTTCTTTCCTTTTGAGACTATTTTAAAATATTTTATTTCTACATATGAATTAGTATAATATTCTTTACTTTCAGGTGTCGGTGAAGAAATTTTATTCAACATAATGGAGAGCCATGTGAATGTTTTGCCGAACAAAATCATCCTACATTTTATATCAATGCAAGGTACACTGAGTAATAACTTTTAGCAAGTAAGTACTTGCAAGTTTTTTATTGCAATGGATATAATCCTGATTAGTATTATCAAAAATAGCAAAAATGTTTTATGAAACACTTAAAGGCACATGCTGCCAGAATTCCATTAATGGAATTCTAGACGTTTGATCTGCTTTTATTGTCGGATCTTGCAAGTAAAAAGTATGTCTATATATTTATTAACAGTTATCAGCAAATATTGTCTGTATAATCATGAGTTTAGCTGTTAGTTCAAAATATGGTTCATTTTATTGATGACACGCTGTCGATAATTTCAATTATTAAATTTGATATTTACTTACTATGGAACAGATTAAACTTATATAGCATTGTTCATGTTTCTTGGTATAATTCTTATTTGTTTGTCATTTTACTATCCTCAATTTTTAATTTTATAACAATTTTATATTTTCTCATGTTAAAAAGTAGACATTATGATTTTTTTTCACATAGCTTCTACTATACTTAGATCGGACTTTGCTTTCTGTTCACCCCATAAAATTAATATTAACAAAAACTACACATTTTCTCAATGACCTTTCAAATTTTTGATACCTGATACATTTATGAAAATATTTTCAATTTAAGACATACTTTTGCACTGTAAAAATTGTTTTAGGAAAAATTTGTTCGGTGCTATAGAATTTAGCGGAAGCTGTCATTGTATATTTTTATTTTTTCATTAGTTTATATATATATATATATATAATATATATATATATATATATATATATATTCTTATATATAAAATTCTTCTGTAACAATGTAAGTTTCATTAATTCTCCTAAACTATAATTTGGATTTTCATGAATCTTTCTGAAGTTTGTTCGGGAAATTTTCTAGAATGTTTTGATTCATAGAAATATAGTTAGATTGTAGAAATAAATGGAAAAAAATACAAAAAACCGCTTATCATTGTTTGACCTTTAAAATATTTAAGGCATGGTTTGACATTAAAAACAAATGACAACTGTCATTTGCCAAACATTTCAATTCACTTATAAGCTAAGGCAATATTAAAATATAATAAATTCATGATTAAAAATAAAGAAAATGTAATGTCTACATTATTATTGCCGAAAAGCAGCTGAGATGTGCCATAATTAAAATAATATAAGATGCAAATAATATAACATGCGTCTGATAGTCTGCGCATGCGACTGATGCGCACGGCGAATCGTGTTCTCAACGTACGAGTGGTTTGCTTTTGCTTGCAATAATTTTGTTTGCGCACTTTGCGAACAGATTCGCCGTACGAATTCGTGCAAAGGAGACGAGCCATAAGTGATTGCGCTCAAAAATATTCAATTCGGTCGTTTTGCCTTACTATACTAAGTCACAATACAAAAAAAACTAGCTGTAAGTGGAATTCTGTCTTAAGGCAATTAAGGCATCGTGCCTTAAGGCAAATTGCTGGAACTTCCCGTGCCAAAAATTATTATTTTTTTAAAAACGATTAAAATTTTTGAAAAAATTTTACTTCGAAAAAATAAGATTTTTTAGAAATTTTAAATTGGACAAAAAATTACTTTTTTTTGAAAAAAAATTTTTTTTAAAAAAAATTTTTAAACAATTTTTTTCATAAAAATTTTTTTTTGGAAAAAATGTTATCTTTATTTTGATATATTTTGGAAGATCTGAACTTTTTTTCAAAGCAATCGTACTGCTTTAACTGCATAGAGACAAAATATAAAGCGCGTAAGCGCCGCGTCGCTGTCTAACGGAAAAACAATGGTACGGAACCCATAGGAATGTAAACAAAACTTATACTTATTGTTAGAATCTCAATAAAATATCTGATAATTTGATATGCATATGTCTAATGTCTAATGATTATTGTTGACCGCCAAATGTTATTTTTTTTAAGTTTTTTTTTTTACTAGATCTCCGAAACCGCTAGACCTATCTTCATGAAAATTTGATCAAATCTTCATCTTGTTAATACAAGTAAAATGTTTTTTGAACTATACAAATCGGACGCTCCGTTCTTTTAAAAACTGAGTTACCGTTTTTGGCCCTTTTTGCCCCATATCTTCGGAACGGATAGAATGTTTTTTGAATTATTCAAATTGCTTCATCCGTGTTCCCGAAATCGTCGACGAAAATTTGTATCCGAACACACACACATGCACGCACACACACACATACATCAATTTTCTCCAAGGTATGCCAACATATTCAGAAACCTCTGAAACGTGAAGATATATAAAAATTTTCATTTTCGATTTTTTTGCGATTACTTATCCTATGGAAAGTTAATTATAAATAAATCAATTTATCATCTCCAGAACATTAACAATCGTCATTTCATTTCGAATTAAATTCCAAAAAAAATAGTTGCCAAATTTACACAAAATTGAAAAAGTGCTCCCGCATAGTCACAGTCTAAACGCATTTGCAAATAATTCTGTGCGACATTTTCACTTATACTGTGCTCAGCTTGGCGGCATTTTCACATTTTTCAATAATTTTCACAAAATTGGAAAGTGCTCCAGTACACAAACAGTCTAAACGCACTTGGGTAAACATTTGTACCAGAGTGGCGCTTAGACTGTGCTTAGCTTGGGTGATTTTTTGAATTTTTAATCCAAATTACAAAAAATTTTTTTGAAAAAAAAATTAGAAACAAAAAATTTTTTTTTTCCAAAATCAATTATTTTGTTGAAAAAAGCAGAAAGTTCTTTGAATCATTTAAATCGGACGCTTAGTTCTCTCAAAAACAGCCATTTTTTTTTAAATTTAGCTCTGTATCTCCGAAACCTCTGGGCCTACCTTTGCCAAAAACTAATCAGCACATCTCCCTATCAATAG
Organism: Ctenocephalides felis; assembly: GCF_003426905.1. NCBI lineage: Eukaryota > Metazoa > Arthropoda > Insecta > Siphonaptera > Pulicidae > Ctenocephalides > Ctenocephalides felis. Next base: position 63,506 of record NW_020539059.1, read on the forward strand.
GAATAGAATGTTTTTTAAACCATTCAAATCGGTTGATCCGTGCGCCCGAAAACGTGGACGAAAAAACGCGGACATACAAAACACACACACACACACATCCATTTTTTCTGAGGTATGCCAAAATGTTCAGAAACCTTCCGAACGTCGAGAAATGTAAAAATTTTTGATTTCGATTTTTGGACGATTACTATAACTTACCCTACGGGAAGTTAATTACTTATTCAAAAAATTATTTAGAAGTTTCATTGTGTCAAAAATTCATATGGTTGGCATTTTGTACGGAATATTTACTCAATGGAGCGCTTTGGGTCTGAACTATTTTTTTCCTGTTTTCCAATTCGTTTGGAATTTTGGAATTACGCTCATCTTACTCTCAAGTTCAAAAGTGGACTCCTTTGCACTACCCGAGGGGATGCCATTTTTTTTCAGTGGTGTAATAACGTTGAGTGTGGATAAAAGAACTAATTATAAGAGAAAAATGTTTAATAAAGTTTTTCAAAAAAGCAAATACTTTTCAAGTTCTGGCTACTGAAAATTTGTTTCTTTTGCGTTTTTCATCGTTTTTTGCTAATATCTTCAAAAATATACATTTTAACGAAAATTATGTAATGAACAAAATTATATCAATAAAAATCCTAATAAATCGCTATTTTACAGTGTTCTAGGAACAATATTAAGTTAATTATGAGAATGGGTTTTTATAGTTCTCCAAATAAGCTTTAAAAGAAGTACTTCTGCGTGTAAAATGAGTGAGCGATCATGCAATTAAAAGACGCATACAATGTTTTTTTTTCATTTGAATCAAATAGTTTATGAGTGCCATTTCCACCAAAATTAAAAATAATTGTTTTCCATCTAGAATTAACTTGGTTTGAGAGATCTTGATGGATTCTAGAAAATACCATAACATTAGTACAAACGATTTTCAAAAAACTCATGATTTCATAAAAAAATCCATTTAAAAAAAAAACAATTTCTCATTATAATATCTCTGAAAGAATACGTATAAAAGTATATATATGAAAATTCAAGGTATTTTTCAGACTAATTATTGCTTTTTATTATTTTCTTGTTACACAAATATTGATAGAGTTCTAATTGTTTAAAGAGTGCGCGGCTGTCCAACCGGATTGTCTTTCGAGCCCTTTAACCCTTCGCCGTTTCAAAATAAGAGAAGTTACGGTAAAATTTATGATAGAGAAAGTTGTAGCTCATTTAATCACCTTTAAAATAGTATATTACAAGTTATAATAAAATCGGAATTAAAAGAGTTATAATCCAATTAATGCGGGGGGTGTGACGAAATGCAAATTGTTTTCACTTCTGAACTTTAGATTAAGATTAGCTGGGCATACGCTTTTTTCCTCTCCATTTACTGCAATAATTTTGTTGATAGTAGGTTGAATAAAGCACATGTGAACAAAATTTGACAAATTAATTCACTTCAAATATGAACTTAAGTAATAATGTATATTGAATTATTAGTGTGAAAAATGCAATGCAATGCGATATTAAAATACTAAAAGCAAGTTAAAATATGGTACAAAATCTTAAAAATTGTAGGCAACATTATTGAAGCAAATATTTTGAGTAGAAAAATCGAAGGTGATATTGTACCTTGACCGCATGCTATATATTAATTCTTTCTGAATTTGTTATATTTTTTAAAAGATTTCAATTTTCAACACGTGTATCTATGCTATGAAAATAAATACATGGTGATAAATTTGGAAAATCAATGTTTTAGCCGTCAATAAACAAAAAATCATTCATTTAAACATCCACATCTACAGGTATGTCTAAAAATATTGTATAATCCTTAAATTCAATAAAATAAATTGAGCTATTGGAAATAAATTTGTTCTATAAATCGCAGTGTATAATTTTTAATATATAATTTTATTGAACATATTTTAATATTTGTTAAAGGGATAATTAAAGTGTTAACTGTGGGAATTGAGAATAATCATTTTATTTGAAACAGTACTACATTTAACTCACTCATATATTGGTGTAAATAGTAATTCGAAGAACAATAATGATTATTTTCAACTGAACGGTATAAATATTAGTATAGGATATTAAAAAAACGTAGAGGTGGGCACAGGACAACGTCTGTCGGGTCATCTAGTATATATATATAATATTAACGCACACACATATAAATAAATTGGCTGAATTTTAAAAAATTATAATAGATGCCACTCCATTGAGTGCACAACTAATCTAGCTGAGGTATTTATCAAGGGCTGAGTCTGGTCTTTATCGAGATTGATCTATCTTCAAATCAAATGCAACTTGGAATTGAAATTGAAGTGCATCAACAGATACTCATTGTAATAAGTTTATAATAATGGTTTCTTTAAATGTTTCTAAACAAAACATTATCAAATTTGAACATGATATTTAATACTTGTTGGTCGCCACTAGCATGAAACCCATGAACCATTATTAGCTGAGCTTGGGGGCTTATCCTATGTTAACAATTCTGGCAAATTGTTTTTCTCTATAAATTAAGCAGTGCACTTGTATTTAACATTGCATTATTTTTGAATCACAAAATTTATTATTAAATTACCCTGGTGACAATAACATCAATTCCAAATACAAATTGCTATCTTCTATTCAAACAATCAATGAACATTTTTATATATACACTAGATGACCCGACAGACTTTGTCCTGTACCCACTTCTACGTTTTTTTAATATCCTATGCTAATATTTATACCGTTCAGTTAAAAATAATCATTATTGTTCTTCGAGTTACTATTTACACCAATATATGAGTGATGTTAAATGTAGTACTTTTTCAAATAAAATGATTATTCTCAATTCCCACAGTTAACACTTTAATTATCCCTTTAACAAATATTAAAATATGTTCAATAAAATTATATATTAAAAATTATACACTGCGATTTATAGAACAAATTTATTTCCAATAGCTCAATTTATTTTATTGAATTTAAGGATTATACAATATTTTTAGACATACCTGTAGATGTGGATGTTTAAATGAATGATTTTTTGTTTATTGACGGCTAAAACATTGATTTTCCAAATTTATCACCATGTATTTATTTTCATAGCATAGATACACGTGTTGAAAATTGAAATCTTTTAAAAAATATAACAAATTCAGAAAGAATTAATATATAGCATGCGGTCAAGGTACAATATCACCTTCGATTTTTCTACTCAAAATATTTGCTTCAATAATGTTGCCTACAATTTTTAAGATTTTGTACCATATTTTAACTTGCTTTTAGTATTTTAATATCGCATTGCATTGCATTTTTCACACTAATAATTCAATATACATTATTACTTAAGTTCATATTTGAAGTGAATTAATTTGTCAAATTTTGTTCACATGTGCTTTATTCAACCTACTATCAACAAAATTATTGCAGTAAATGGAGAGGAAAAAAGCGTATGCCCAGCTAATCTTAATCTAAAGTTCAGAAGTGAAAACAATTTGCATTTCGTCACACCCCCCGCATTAATTGGATTATAACTCTTTTAATTCCGATTTTATTATAACTTGTAATATACTATTTTAAAGGTGATTAAATGAGCTACAACTTTCTCTATCATAAATTTTACCGTAACTTCTCTTATTTTGAAACGGCGAAGGGTTAAAGGGCTCGAAAGTCACTCCGGTTGGACAGCCGCGCACTTTTTAAACAATTAGAACTCTATCAATATTTGTGTAACAAAAAAATAATTAGTCTGAAAAATACCTTGAATTTTCATATATATATTTTTATACGTATTCTTTCAGAGATTTTATAATGAGAAATTGTTTTTTTTTTAATGGTTTTTTTTTATGAATTCATGAGTTTTTTGAAAATCGTTTGTACTAATGTTATGGTATTTTCTAGAATCCATCAAGATCTCTCAAACCAAGTTAATTCTAGATGGAAAACAATTATTTTTAATTTTGGTGGAAATGGCACTCATAAACTATTTGATTTAAATGAAAAAAACATTATATGCGTCTTTTATTTGCATGATAGTTTACTCATTTTACACGCAGAAGTACTCATTTTAAAGCTTATTTTGAGCACTATATAAACCCATTTTCATATCTAGCCTAATAATGTTCCTAAAACACTATAAAATAGCTATTTATTAAGATTTTAATTGATATAATTTTGTTCATTACATGATTTTCGATAAAATGTATATTTTTGAATATATTAGCAAAAAATGATGAAAAACGCAAAACAGAAACAAATTTTCAGTAGCCAGTAACTTGAAAAGTATTTGCTTTTTTGAAAAACATTATTAAACATTTTTCTCTTATAATTAGTTCTTTTATCGATACCCAACGTTATTTCGAAAAAAGTAAAATTACACCACTGAAAAAAAATGTCATCCACCCGAGAAGTGGTAAAGGAGTCTAAATTGTTTTCACTTCTGAAGAGTAAGATGAACCTAGTTCCAAAATTTCAAACGAAATGGAAAACAGTAAAAAAAGTTCAGACCGAAAGCGCTCCATTGAGTAAATATTCCGTACCCAATGATAAACATATGAATTTTTGACACAATGAAAATATACATTTTTTTTGTATTGTGACGTAGTATAGTAAGGCAAAACGACCGCAAATTGAATATTTTTTAGCGCAATCACTTATGGCTCGTCTCCTTTGCACGAATTCGTACGGCAAATCTGTTCGCAAAGTGCGCAAACAAAATTATTGCAAGCAAAAGCAAACCACTCGCACGTTGAGAACACGATTCGCCGTTCGCGTCAGTCGCATGCGCAGACTATCAGGCGCATGTTATATTAATTGCATCTTATATTAATTTAATTTTTGGCACATCTCAGCTACAATTAATATATTAATAATGTAGAAATTACATTTTCCTTATTCATAATCATGAATTTATTATATTTTAATATTGCCTTAGCCTATAAGTGAATAGAAATGTTTGGCAAATGACAGTCTTCACTTGTTTTTAATGTCAAACTAAGCTTCAAATATTTTCAAGAACAAACTTTTCTATTTATTTCTACAATCTAACTATATTTGTAAGAATAAAAACATTCTAGAAAATTTCCCGAAGAAACTTCAGGAAGATTCATGAAAATCCGAATTTTATTTATAATTTTATATATATTATAATTTATATATAAGATATATGATATGTGATATCATCAATAAAATCATGAACATCTTCAAAAATTAATTTTAAAATCCATGAGATTTCGTCTTTATGCCTTCATTCAGTGGAACTAAAATTAAATTTAAAAATTTAAGTATGTGAAATAATGCTAGTATGTGACCTGTATAATAATTTTAACTGTGCTTTAATTTTTTATGTAATAATTGAAAATGATTTTAATAGTGAAAATCGATGAATGATACTTAATCTTGCATATGTAAACATAAATATAAATATGTATTTATGCGTACCTAAATTCTTCTGGAAGAAAAATATTGATATTTTATTTTCAAAGATAAGTAATACCATATTGCATCATTACTTAACACATTTCAGTTTTGGGTATGAGATTTAGGAGAAGCGCTTTATCTTTACATATAGAAACACAATAACTTATTAAAATTACAGTTTGTTGTACACTACAGCACTGTTATTTTTATGCATACTCTCAGTTGACCAAACAAATAAATCGCATTCATAGAGCATCCGCGCATACATCGATTGAATAAAATACAAATGCCCAGTGCTGCATTCTATTATTCCCATTAATGTTTTTGAGGTAAGACATTAACATATCATCAAAGCCATGGTTGGTCGCCACCAGTGATACAATCAGTCCCGTTCTTGTGATCTTGAACTTTAACAATTTTTGCTAGTCTTCTTTAGCCTTGGATTCAAGTTCCAATCCATACTGCATATTTACCTTTGCTTGGTCAATAGGATCTCTGTTGTTGTTTAATAATAAAATTTTTATAAAACAAATAAAGTTATTTTAAAATATGGCTAAAAAATGCATTATATGAGTTTTAAAAATGTTTTGTTTATTTAGAAGTTTTACAACAGTTTAGTTTATAGTAGTGCCACAAGAGAAAGAGGCATGTTCGTAATCATCTTCGTCACTATCATTGTCACTATTGTTTATGTCGTCATCTTGAGAACTGTCGTTTTCTTCTAATAAATTATGATCTGTAACAATAAATAGTATATCTTATTCGTAACATATTTTGTTTATTATTCATAAAATTTTATTTTATACATACTTTGCATAATAATATCCGTAACTTGAGATGGCAATTGTTCTCTTACAAACCAGACAAAATTGTATTTATTTACATTAATTGTCCAACCAGAAGCCAGTGGAGATAAAGATATTGGATGCTGTAAATGAGCATTTCTCCAAAGCTTGGTCACATAGCGAACTCTTAGTAAATACTATTGCAATTTAGCTTTACAGGGAGGCAAACCTGTAAGTCAAAGTTCCGATATTTTTTCTCAAACTTCTCATTAGATTTTTTGGAGCGGAACGTATTTGAGAACAAATGAAATCTAACATTTTTAACATCCATATCATTTTTAGCACCATACATTTGGCAAATATATTTCTCTATTATTATAAATATTGCTTCAATTTCTATGTCATCATCCGCTATAATTCTGTCAAATGCCAACTGGTGTTCTTGAGAAGTTTCTAATAACTTGAAAGGCCTAATTTTGCCTTTTCTGAAAAATGCTGGCGTGTAATCACATCCGATGATTGCGTGAAAACATGGTAATGCTGTAAATAATGAATCACCAAGGATTTGGTATACCTGATTAACATTTATGTAACACTGATGATTGGCCACACCCATATTAATCCAAATTTTCGAAGACAACTTTAAATGATTCATATTTCCGAAAAGTATGATCAAAATATCAGAATCCGAACAGCGTACGACAACGTTTGCATCACAATTGTGTGACTAATGTGATAAATAATTCTAGAATTGGCTTCTTCGTGTTCTTCACATGACAATGATTCTTCAATTGTCTTACTTACTTTGTTATTCAAAACTTTATATGAATAACATTTATCAAAACTTGTGTAAATAATTTTATTGACAATGAAAGAAACCATATCTTCACTATTCTAGTGATTAATGAAAAAGCTAACTAGTGCTTCCTTAAATAGTATATTTTTTAGTTCTGCTATAAAATTATGAGGTCGAATTTGGTTATGTCCAATTGATATTGGCCTATTAGCTACTTCTCGTCTTTGAAGTCTTGAACGTTCACAACCTTTGAAAAGAAAAATATTGATCAAAGATAATTTCTATGCGAACAGACTTTATCTGACAAATACAACTCAGAAACTTTTTAGAGATGCCGCCATAGGTTTGTGGTACATCTTTCATGGGATGCAACTGCAAAAAACCATCAACTAGATAAACATCAAACGATGACGGTAGTTGATCTGTAGTGTTGTTTCATTCGCGCCAATGTATTTGGCGATTGTCTCACTCTGTCTACTAGTATCATATCGCCAGACATTTTTGATTGCAAGACATGGTTAACAACCGCAGAAACATCTGGTAAATTAATTTTGTCTTTTTACCCTTAACGAACATGATATTAAAATTTCAGACGGACTAAAATGATTTGAACTTTAAAAAAAATCAATAAATAAATTGGCGTCTGGCACATATTTAGCAGCGCCCAAAATGTCTGGCAACAAAAAATATGAGTCTGAAAATCAAAGTGTCAAAAAAAATGAAAATTGGACTGACTAAAATGCTTTCAAAATTTTGAAATCGCGACGTAAAAGTTGGCTGCGCACTAATTAACGCTACCAATTCCAGCTGCCAGACGGCCCGTAATCTAACCGAGAGAGCACCAAGGACCACATACCAGAAAACCAGTCTGACTAAAATGCTTTCTCGAAAACGTTGCTACCTCCCGTACTATAACGTTTTGTCGTAGCGCCGCTGCGCTCATGGGGAGTTATCTCCGAACAAATGTATATTACCCTGTTTTGGAAAGGACTACTATTTTTAGCGAGAAAAAGATGTCGCTACTAGTTTCAAAATATGAAAAACGTCAAAATTACTCGCTTAGATTTGCCATTCGCCATTTTGTATCAAAGTTTGTGGTTCGCATGTTATTTCTGTAATTAATTTAATTGTATTCAAGTAAGCATTTATGTGAAATTTAATATGGCAAAATGTGACGCAACAACTTGTGGTAACTTCATAAATAATATAAAAATGTACTTCTTTCCGGCTTCATGAAGTGAACAAATTAGAAATGTCCAATTATATTTCACAGAATAGTTATGCATATAGTTCACAGTGATAAAAGAAGAGAAAGACAATCTGATATATGCCCAGGAGTACACTCTGCAACTTCAGTGGAAAGGGTAATAATAATTCTGAATATTTTAATACCATTTGCTATTACGACTTGATATTATATTACAACATGTTATGTTTATTAGATGTTCACAAATTGCAGCAGAATGTAGTGACTAAAATGGCATGTAAAATGTATGACGCATCCATTATATATTGAGGGAGTTAAGAAGGATAGACAAACAATGCAATAATTTAAGGTATAAATTGCAATAGAAATATTTAAGGTATAAAATGCTCAGAAATATTCCTAACATTCCAGCCGAAAGGACTGCTGCACTGTTCTATTGACACAATCGAATCATAAGAAATTCAAGATTTTGTAGAATGCAACTTTATTAATGATTGATTGGAAAGCAAAATAACTATCAAATGCAAAGTTAATGTTAAAGAAGAATGACTCATAAAAGAATTGTAATTTTTGGAATTTAGTTTTCTATCAATTTTGATATCAATATATATAATATATATATATATATATATATATATATATATATATATATTATGTCTGTAGCATTTAACTTTTTAAATTTGTTCATTATTTGTCATTTCTTCTAATTATACTATCCATTATCTATAGTATATACTCTATATACTACATACTTAGACTCTATACTTTTCTCTTCTTTTTTCAATATATTATTATTAATCATTAAGAAATTAATATTAGGCAATAATAACAATATTTCTGTGTAGCTATTGTATATTATTGATCATTAAGTAATTCATATTGATCGTTCCTTTTAAGTTTAACATTTTATTGTAAATGCTTCTACACAATCTCTGTCTAGTTGTTATATATTATTGATCATTCAGTAATTTATATTGATCGTTCCTTTTAAGTTTAATAGTGCAGTAAACGGAGCGTTTTAGGTCTGAAGTTTTGTACTGTGCTCCGAATTTCATGAAAATTTGGAATTAGGTTCATCTTACCCTCAAGTTCAAAAGTGAAAACAATTCGGGTTGCGCCATCACCCTCCAGGGGGATAACACCCCAACTCAATTGTGTAATTACATTTTTTCAAAATAACGTCGGAAATCGATAGAAAAACTAATTATAACAAAAAAATGTCAATTAAAGATTTTCAAAAAAACTAAAACTTTTCAAGTTACTGGCCACTAAGAATTCATATATTTTTGGCGTTTTTCTTCGTTTTTTGCAAATATCTCCTAAAATAAACATTTTAACGAAAATCATGTAATGAGCAAAATAATGTCAATAAAAATCTTAATAAATCGATATTACATAAAGTGTTCTAGGGAAAATATTAAGCAAGATTTGAAAGAGCAAAAAAAGCTTTTATAAAATCGTGAGTTTTCTGAAAATAGTTTGTACTAAAGTAGTGAATCTGATAGAATCCATCAAGATGTCTATAATGAAGTGAATTCTAGATGGAATGTGAATTACTTTGATTCTCGCGGAAATGACGCTCATTAAACCATATGATTTAAACGAAAAAAACTTCGTATATGCTTCTTATTTGCATGATAGCTCACTCATTTTACACACAAATGACTTGTAGCAGCACTCATTTTAAAGCTTATGTTGAGCACTATAAAACCCAATTTCACCGAAATACATAAAATGTAAAACCTCGACACTAGATGGCTTTAAATACAACAATTAAATCTTTAACGAAATAAAAAACGACTTTGCTCTTTCAAATATTGCTTCATATTTTTCCTAGAACACTTTATGTAATACCGATTTATTAAGATTTTTATTGACATTATTTTGTTCATTACATGATTTCCTTTAAAATGTATATTTTAGGAGATATTTGCAAAAAAACAAAGAAAAACGCCAAACATATATTTATACATTTTTTTCTTATACATAATTAGTTCTTCTATCTATTTCCGACGTTATTTTGAAAAAATGTAATTACACAATTGAGAAGGGGTTTCATCCCACCGGGGGGTGATGGCGCAACCCGAATTGTTTTCACTTTTGAACTTGAGGGTAAGATGAACCTAATTCCAAAATTTCATGAAATTCAGAGCACAGTAAAAAAATTCAGAGATTATACCCATTTTTCCTCTCCGTTTACTGCACTATAACATTTTATTGTGAATGCTTCTACACAATCTCTGTCTAGTTGTTATATATTATTGATCATTCAGTAATTCATACTGATCGTTCCTTGTAAATTTATCATACCATTGTGAATACTTTTTTTAGTTCTTTATAATTGTAAAATTATAATAATTATTATTATGTATATATTAGGGGCTCGCCCGTAGGTAAGCGGTTAAGAGCGACGGGACTTGTTTCAGAGGTCCCGGGTTCGCTTCCCACTTCGAGCAGCCTGTTGTCAGGCAACATTGACAACGATTTTCACTTGGAAATATAGATAGCAATATGTTTCCAAGTGAAAATAGCCCTCACCCGGCATTGTTGCACCATACTTGCCCTATTACAGAGATTGTAATAAAAATTTATCATACATAGATGTGACAACTGTTTGGGTTGCCATCTGTAATAAAACAAACGTAGTTTGTAAGATCTTACTCACAACAGCTCATAGAACCCATTAGTTCTGATTGCTGTTCAAATAAAATTAAAAAAAAAATTATATATTGATTATTACATTTATAAAAATTTTAATTGTTATGTAAAAATGTTTGTGATATATGTGAAAATATATTTTGCACTTCGTATGTTTTTTTTTCTCATTTCCAATATAAGAAATTATTTAGTTTTTCTTATTTTGAATTACGTATGCGAACCATATCTAGGAATAATACCAGCGGTTGATTTATATACTGAACAAGTGCTGCCTCCTTCAGATCGCTAAAAATATTAAAATGGAGATAATGTCCAATAGCCCGAGATAGCGATCTATTTATGTTTACTTATCTATGGCTGCGCTCTCCGGTTATTGACAGGCGTGCCGACACCTTTACGTTTACTGTTCGCTCTACCATTTTTAGCATTCGTTATCTATGAACATAGGTCAGGTCGTTGATGGTTTTCGCATCTCACATTAAATTCAACAAGTGTGTTGTGATCATAGACAAAAGTAGAGTATATGGTTCTGATTTTCAGTCCGATTTTCTTTCAATTTAGTGATTTAGTGCAGAATTAATGATCTACATTGGCTATAACATTATTTGCAAGCTTTTGGTTAGTAGGATTGATAATTTTGCTTATTTATTTAGTACATGACAAAAGCAAAGAACTTTGACAGCATCTTATTTCACTTTTGCATAGATTTGGTTTGAGAAATATTCGTTAATAACGTTCGTTTTCATATTTATACTTATATTTATTGCTGTAAATTTGTTGTCTTGATTTAATTTAAAACCTAATGTTCGTAGTATTTATGAATATTAAGTGCGTAGGCAATTTGTTGTTTGTGGATATCGTTTCAAGAGATAGGTTATGGCTAATACTTATGCTACAATTCCAAATATTTTCTTTCGTGGGTACTTATTTACCTTTATTTATAGTTATATTAAAATAATATTTTTATATCTATATGAATTACTATAGTATTTTATAATTTCAGATGCCGGTGAGGAAACCCTATTCTACATGATGAAGGCCCATGTGAATGCTTTATTGTTCAAAACCATCCTATATTTAATAACTACATGAGGTAACTTGAGTTAGAATTTGAGAATGTAAGTACCTGCATGTTTTTTATCGCTATGGATATATTCCTGATTAGTATGATTAATGTTCACGAAACACTTTAAGGCACTTGTTATTAGTAGTACATGATTTAAATCTTAGCCATTTGATCTACTATTAAACCTGGATTCTGCAAGTTAATGAAATATGCATCTTTATTTACTAATTTCTGTCAGTAATTGTTGTCTGTTTTATTATGAATTCAGCAGTTAATTTACGATGTAGATATTTTGCTATTGCCAACAAATATGTTTGATATTCGACACTTTCCATCCTTCTGTCTATAATTCAAATGGTTAAATTTAATATTAATTTGTCATGGAAAAGACATTCTTTGCTGATTTAATACTTCTTTTTTTATCTTATGTATATTACTTCTTTTCAACCTGTTTAATTTTTTTCATATAGAATCACCATCATTCTACTGTATGGCAACTGTGTGTTTATCCTCTTAAAATTAACAAAAACTTCACTTATTATTCATTTTTTTTTTTTCAACGGCCAAGGCAATAATACAATATAGTTATATTTTGAAGTCTACAAATTATAAACTAAATAGATAATATGTGAGAAAATTAATTATGTGAGTATTAAGAGTTCATAGATAGCTTTGAATATATACATAACACTAATATAAACTGCAAATATATAACATTGAATAAAAACTAATAAAATTAAACATTTAATAAACTATAAATCACTACTTAAGACAGACCTGGAGAAAAACTGAAAATAAAAATAAACTAAGCATATAATAATTGAAAGTATTTTAGCACTAATTGCAGAAACAACATACAAGTAAATTAGAAAAAAACATTGTAAAAATAAAAAACTGCCTAAAATCATTTGTGAAAATGGAGGGTTTGTTCTTATGAGTGACCATCTGGACACAATTAAATTGTAAATTAAGTAATTAAAAGTAGAGTATAGGATAATAATTTAGGTGCACAACTGCCTGCGATAAATAGTATTTAAATTCTTCATTTACACAAGCAACTTATGAAAATCCGAAATTCCTTTTTTCATATTACCAGTCTCTTCAATGACGTCGACTATTATTTTGTGGAAGTTGTTGCCGCGTAATATCTAAAATTGAAGTTTTTATTTTATTTATTACTCGAGAACAGGCGACATGGTCAGTAAAATGAATTTTTTTAAATCTAGGATCTAAAATGGTTGCCGCAGCTAACAAATGAACTTGTTTGACCATTCCAAATCTTTTTTTTTTAAAGCTGTCCACTATTAACGTTTGTGTTTTAGCACCAATATCGGTTGAATTTTCTATTGTACTATATGTTTCAGTCAGACAAGATACGGTTGGTATAATTTTACTGCTTGTAACATAGTTTTCTCCAGATATTTCCTTAGTTATTACTTATAATGGTCTCAATATATTTATAAGATCTTTTATGAATTCTAACTGCTGTGCAGTAAGCATTGTTGGAGCTTTAGGATACTTGAGTAATATTGGCGCAAGTATTTTGGATAACTCAACAAATCGTTCTAATTGATAAAAATTAGAATTCCATCTGGTACACACAGATTGAATAAGCCCCAGAGGCTTTGTTTTGTGATCCTGAGGTTTTTTTAAAGAGTCAGCAGTACTTGTATTTTGCTTAAAATATGTAGTAATATCTTTAACAGCTGTTATTAAATTCTTGGCTTCCTCTAGTCCATCCTTATTGTCAAATGGTTTTGATGCTACTAGGTTTAATGTATGAGCAAAGCATGGCATGTGTTTATTTTTGCTATAAACATTCGTAACTGTTTTAACGATATTTCCGCCTTTGTTCCTGATAAACACTACCACTTTGTCACTTGTGATGTCCCATTTTTCTGTCATATTAATAATTACTTGTGCTAATAGTCAGCATTGTGTGATTCTGTTAGAGCAGTTACACCGAAAATTATGCTCATCAATTTATTTTCATATATACAATGACCGGTTAAGTCTAAGTAGCTTTGACTATTATGCCTATCGATCCAAACATCTGCAGTCAAAGATAGTGCTTCTGCTTCTTGTATTTTTAATTTCAGTTGTGCTGAAAGAGAGTTATATTTATCATCAATCATATGGGTAATTGTTTTTCTGGCTGGAATTATATATAGCGGTACCACTACTTTCATCATATATTCAAATCCTGTTTTTTTTTTCACAGTATTTAGAGGCAAGCCATCCTTTGCTATCATAAAGACTATTGCATTGGCTAGTTGACCACTTTTAACACCATTATCTGAAAATTTTAGAAAAAGTTTTAATTTTCGATCCTGTATCTATACATCCCACTTTCATGAAAATTTATTTAAAAAAATTTCAGTTTCTTGTTCTTTGTTTCAGTGTCCGAATCATTAACATTTTGAGAATCTGAAACTGGCACGATGCCTAAAGCCATGTCATCAAAAACCTAAAATAAGAAATATATTACTTTAATTTATTGAACAATAATTCTTATTTTGTTCAAACTCAGTACATTGGGAAAGAAAGGATGTGATATAAGAAATACAGGCTCCACTCCACTCACTTGTCCATCACCATTTCGTGCATTACCACAATTGCCACCACCACTTTCACTCTTCTTTTTGAGACTTCCGGTCTGAATTGTTGGATGACGTCTTAATAAATGATTACGTAGGTTTGTTGTGTTTCCCTTAGTTTTTACTTCCTGGTGACAATATTTGCATTTGCCTGCCTCTTGAGTCTTTTTTTATGAAATGATTCCAAATATCACTTTTACCCGACATGCTGAAAAAATAAATTTTTTCCTCATTAACTTTTTTTTTATTTATTTATTTATTGTAATGGCATCTGATATGAATCATATTGCCACCACTTAATTTACAGAGAGATCTATATACAATAAACTAATCTATATAAAATAAACTTTGAATTCTAATATATATACAATATAATATCGAATTTATAAATTAAATTTCTAAACTATTCTCAATTAGAAATTCATTAATAATACTATATATGTTCTGAGAACTAATTATAAGTAATTGGTGTATGCTAGTCGGAAACTCGATTTTCTCCTTTTGAAGCTTCTCGTAAAATTTTTCTTTTGTAGACTGGTATCGAAGACATTCAAAAAATGTGTGGTTAAGGGATTCTTTTTTATATCCACATGCACATGTCGGGGAATTGATAATCTTAATTTTGTATATGTGTTTTCCAAACCTCCCGTAACCTAGTCGGATCCTATATATATTTGTAACGTATTTTCTATTTTGTTTTATTTTTTTAAACCAAGGTTGCGTAGATACTTTCGGGTTTATTGATTCATAATTGTGTCCTTTTTTCTCTAGAGACTTTGAATAGCAGAGTTGCCATTGATGCAGGGCGATTAGTTTAAGTTTCTGTCTTAGGTCCATTTTTCTATAGCCTCGAGTATTTCAAAAATAATATTATTTGTCTTGCTGTCTATTTTCCTTAGCGCCTCAATTGCACTCTGAGAGGCAGTTAGAATGGTACAGTTTTTCATATGATTTTCTTTAATATTTTTGATTGCGCTGCTTATACCTATGAGTTCAGCAGTGAAGATAGAAGTTAATTCCGGTAATTTAATGTATTTGACTGTATTGTTTGTCGGTTCAAAAGCTGCACATCCCTATTTTGGCTCCATCTGTGTATATAAATTTTGCTCCAGGCCATGTTAATCTTACCTTATAGTTAAATATTGTGTTTCGTAAAGTTACATTCATAATGTTAATGTTTACCAGATTTTCTTCTAGGTATGTGCTTGTTTTTTTTAATATTAATTTTTGTGGCAATTTAAACATTGGCAATGTGGAATTTTTAATTATATTAGTTTGATATTCTTTGATATTTATTAGGTAATTCTTACGCCAATATATTTTTGTAGAAACTAGTTTTTGTAATAGCTCCATTTGTGCAGGGATATTTTCGTTATCATTATGTATCTTTGTTAAAAGAAAATTATTTCCTAACATTGTTCTGCGTATACTTAAAGGTGGTTCGCCACACTGCAAACGTATGTCGCGTACTATAACACGAAAAGAGGTGATATTTGTATGTAGTTACTTTTGATCAACTTTTTGGCGTGTTTTGACTAACACACCGGGCGGGAGTGATACTATGAAACCACCCCGACGGGTGTGATATCATGAGAACACGACGTCGTGGGGTTTTAACCATATGCTTATTTGAAGAATGTTTAATATTAATAATTATAATCTACGCTTTATAGTACCACAAAGACTATATTTTATTGAAATAAATAGTCATTATAAAATAATAAGGTTATATTTATTAATATATACCAATTCAAACTCCTATTTCACAAAAATCACAATATTATTACAAATAACTATGTTACAATAATTTTGATAAATTATTTTTGAAATTAAATTGGTGATAATATTAATTATATGTAATAAATGAAAAATATGTAACAAATTTAACATAAAATGTAATTAATAACAAAAAGTCACACAAAAAATTATCTAAATGTATTTAAAATAGTTTATCTGCGTTTTTTATATAGCGTGCACAAATTTCATCAATGTTAAAGTTTTATTATTTGTTACTGTTCCCAATATTTCAAATTCAATATGATGCATATCATTGTTTTACAAACCGAACACCAATTAACCTTGACATTTTAGAATTGTCTGAAAATTTATAATACTGATCCGATCAGCACATCCGGAGATACTTAATTTACCGCAGATGATGTTCATAGAAATTGAGCAAAAAATCCATATTTCAATCGTAAATATTTACGTAAAAAAATTTTTTTCAGCAAAATCCTGAAATACGTGTCAAATGATTTTATGATTAGTATCTGTAAACAAATTTTCAGATAATTCTAAAATGTCAAGGTTAATTGTTGTTCGGTTTGTAAAAGAATGACCCATATATAATATATATGCAATATATAGGAAAATATATATCAATATAAGTATGTTATGTTCTCATTTGTCATATTAAAATTTTAGATTCATTGTAATAATATTATATATTAATTTATCTTAGAATTAAACCTGGGGATTTGGATTTATCTAGAATTGAACCTAGGGGTATTTTTACATGCTACACTCGTCGCGCCTCTATAGCAAAAGCGGAAAATTAAAGTATTATATATATATCTATATATATATATAAAATCTCGTGTCACGATGTTGGTTCGCGATGGACGCCCAAACTACTGGACCGATTTTAAATTTTAATGGCTCATCGTGTGCATATATAACCAACTTAGGTATAGGAAATTTTGAAAAGTAAATTTGAAATATAAATATATATTTTTATAAATTTCTAAATTTTGACAGAAAATGACCAAAAAAAAAAACAAAACACTAAAATGACAAATGTCAAAATTAAAGGAAATTTGGATATATAATTTTTGAAAAAAAAATTTGACATTTCAAAAAATAAAATTCAAAACATGTACATATTTAGAAATATCCAACATTTATATCAAATTTGATGAAATGCTACATGCAAAATCACTGATTATAGTTTAAATCTAATTAAAAATCAATGCTTAAAAATTTAAATAAATGTTGACATGAAAAAAAAATAAATGTCATCTGTCAAATTTATGAAAATAATTATATAAATAGATTTATGATTTAGATTAATTGATTAGCTTACCAAATTATTTCGGAAACCAAACTTCATTAAACCTTATAGATTAGAGATCACAATAAAAAAGCGGCACTTGAATTTAAAAATAATCATAACTAAAATTTTTGACATGTCACAAAAAAAGAATGTTTTAACGCGATTACTTCAATAAGACGCAAATAAATTAATTATTACAAGTTATGTTACAGAAAATATTGCCTAACAAATATAGATACAAAACAATATTGTAAAATAAATATTTTCAAAAAATTTTGGCAAAAAAATGGCCAAAAAAAAAACAACAAAACACTAAAATGACAAATGTCATAATTTATGGAAAATTTGAGAAAAAAAGATTTATGATTTTTGAAAAACAAAATTGACAGTTCAGAAAATATAATTCAAAAACATGTACATATATAGATATATCCAACATTTATATCCAAATTAGATGATATGCTGATATTCAAAATTACAATTTATAGTTTTAAATCTAATTAAAAGTCAATGTTATATAAATTTGAATAAATGTTGACATGAAAATCGTCAAATGTCATTTGTCAAAATTTATGAAAATAATTATATAATAGATTTACAATTTATATTTATTTGATTAGCTTACCAAATTATTTTCGGATCCAAAACTTCATCAAAACCTTATAGATCAGAAGATCACAATAAAAAAAGCGACAATTGAATTTAAAATTAATCATAAACAAAAATTTGACATTTCACAAAAAAATGTTTAACGACTTCATAAGAAACAATAAATTAATAATCCCAGTTATATGCCGAAGAAATTATAGATACCGCACAATATTGTAAAATAAATATCATAGATTATTTTCGACCAAAAAGGAAATATTTTGACATTTACAAATATACTGCATATTGAATATATGAAATTGACATTCACCTATTTTTCATTAGATGAAAATGTAAAAATCAAATATTTATATAAAAAATTGTATATTCAATGAAGATACTGATTTGTTAATTTAGACTGAAACCTGATTTATTCATTAATTTAAAAAAAAATTGGCATAAACAATTTAAAATAAACAAACACCTGCATCATGCGTTGGAATTAATTATCGAAGTGTAAAGAAATTTGTGTAATTAAAATAAAATATTATTATTATATGAGTTGAGATAATTATGATTGCCATCGCAAACGTTAATCATACAGAAAATTGTAACCTCTTAAATGGAATAGTACAATCTGAAGGTATCATTGCAATCTGACAAAAATAAACACTAGACAAATAATACTATATCATATTATATTAAATTTCGATCCAAAAGAAATATTTTGACAGTTATAATTAATTTGAAATGAAATGCAAATGTTAAAAATCAGATCTTTATGTAAAAATATTTATTTTCCACAATATTCCGTGTTGAATTTGCACTTTTTTATGAATTTAACAAGCATATAATATAATTCATTGATCACTTAAAATAATTATTAATTTATCATAAATAAATATTGACGTATTTGACATGACAAAAGTATAATAAACAAACGCTATCATGCGAGTGAATTAATTTTTGAAGTATGAAATGTCAAATATTTTGAAAATTATAACAAGTTTTTAAACTATTTGTCAGAAAGAAATATATTTTATTACAAATTCATACCCATATCAAGCACCAAAGTAATAAATCTATTTATAAAATGACATATTATTTATAGACAATATGATTTTAATTGCATATTTTAATTATATGTTTTATATAAATATCAAATAATATATTTATTTTCACTTGATTTAATGAAAATAATTCAATGCAAAATAAAAGTATACATCTAAAATATAGTCTAAAATATTACAATTTTGATAAATAATCATCCATTATTTTTACAGTACAAAATTGATAAAAAAAATTATAAAAGTGCCAAAAATCAAACATTTTATAGATTTGGACTCGGATTTCTCAGAACTTTATCCATGTTAGTTTCAGGGATAGTATGAATATCAATTTTCAGTCGAAAATTTATATGATAAGTGATTAAAACATTATAGATCACAATAAAAAAGCGACATATTGATTTTAACATTAATCATAAACAAAATTCTGACAGTTCAAAAAAAAAAAATGAATTTTTTTTAATGAACTTCAATAGATACAAATAAATTGGCAAATCAAATATAGATATAAAATTATATCATATTATATTAAATTTCGAACCAAAAGGAAATATTTTGGCATTTAAAAATTCAGTGCATATTGGATATTTGAAATTGACATTCAATATTTTTTAAATTAAATGCAAAGTAAAAAATCTGATATTCTAATATAAAAATTATATATTTAGATAATGGTACTGCGATGATTCAGACTAAATCTAATTTATTCATTGATTAAAAATATTTCACTATTTGACTAAATAAAATTAAAATAAACAAAGCACTATGATGCGTTCGAATTAATTATCAAATGTAAAGAAATCTCGTGTAATAAAAATGTAACATTATTATTAATATATCATGTTATTATAAGAACTTTTGCAATTCGGAAAAATATTTTTGATGGCAAAACAGCGTTTGCCGGGTCACTAGTATATATATATATATATATATATATATAT
>NW_020539059.1:84665-125187 GCF_003426905.1 Ctenocephalides felis
GCACACAGGCCAACCACATGGTTGAGGAGGATTTCGCCCAAAGGACATCTCCGATCTTCGCCGGCCGCGTAAATGCCTCTGATACAATTTCTTTTCCCAAGAGGTTTATCTCCCTATCCGTTAAAATTATTAGGACTTCATTGCGCGGAATTAATACTTCCTTAGAATTTTTGATTTTTATAAACTGTATTGAATTTAACACTTTCTCAGCTTTATGCCGAAATTTTATATGCTGTGATTGATTTGAAACAGCACATCGAAATAATTTATCTCGTGCTGGCAATTTAGTCAATCCATTCACGCTGTCTAATAAACAGTCCATAAAAATCAAGAATTCTCCAGTTCCAAATGTTGTGGAAGTTCCATTGGCTTCCAAGTAACCGGAGTTCTGTAGACCATCCTCATTGCGTTGAGAAAAAACTTGAGCTGCAAGGCTGAATTTCATCCGCTTTATCTTATTTTAATCGAGATGATGTTTAGTTAATCAAGAACATCTCCGGAACAATCTGCAATTTGCATCATAGTTATACTAGCTTACAATATCTTACCAGGAAGGCTCATATTCCTTCTCGTCTAAGTTTGTATACTTTACGCTACATTTTTGCAAAATTATTATTATTATAATAAATGCGGAGGGTCAAACAATGAAATTATTTCGTGCCCATCAATTTCAAAACTCACTTTGTCCCAGTCTGGATTTTTAGTTTTATCATCGTGTTCGGTGTTTTTCAATAACATATTAATAGCTTTACAGTTTGCGGAGTATTGGTCGCAAACTGTGGCTAAATTTTTAAATCAATACTAAATATTTTTCGAGAGATATCAACAATGAGACTTTTTCAATCTGAACTATTGACTCCAACTGTAAAGTAAAAAGCAACAGACTGCTTCCATCGATCTTTAATTTGCTTCAACTTAAAAACTAGTGCATGATCTGCAAGTAAAAGCTTCCTGCCGTTTGCGTATTGTTCGAACTCTATTATATGATCAGAATGATCTTTTTCCTGACGATATGATAAATCAGAAGATAAAGATATATAAATACATAATATTTGCTGCGAATATCTTTTTTGCGAGAGATAGCAGCTTCTAATGATTGGAAAAGCTTATCGTTAATTCCAACATGTAATGGGATATGCGACAGTAAATTTCTTAAAAGTTTGAAGACTCGGCAATATAAATATTTGCCTCCAGAAATAGCAGGTCTTTGGCGACTTTTTATAAAATGTCAATGCGAGAATTTTATCTTCAAATGTGAATTTTCTTCCATTCGGTTTTTTTTTGTATGTTCTCTCAATTGGCATTTTATGACTTGCCCTCAAATTTAACTTCGCTGGAATACAAGAGAATTTTTCAGCACATTTGATGCTCTGCTGAAATTTGTCCCGTAAATTTGTATTTTGTTTATCAATTCTTCGCATCTTCTGTATCAAAATTTTTGATGTGTTATACATCTTATGGTCTCGGGGTGTCAAGGCATTGCTGCGTTTTTGTTTGACACTCTGCAATAGTTTGTTTTTAAAAATACAAGTAATTAATATTATTGTAATTTTCAGATGCGTAAACCTTTGCGAGAAACTGGTTTAAATCTAATTGATGGTTTTAGAAACATTCTTTGTCGCTTAGGGGTGCTCCAATTTTCTTTCGAATTAAATTTATTAAAATAAAAAAGATCACTCAAAAAAAATCTCGCGGTGCATAATTATCTGTGACCGGAATCTCTCTTATATGACAACAGCTCCCTTATGTCTTCCTTCATTTGATTAATTTTATATGATAATTTGGATAGAGTGTTCATGATACTATCCAACTTGTACTCTGCGACATATATGGACCGATTCTGCGCATAACAGAGAAATGTTACGGCATGGCTATGTTACGCTCCGACTCCCCATACATTATGCGAATGAATCATACTGAATGCTGTCAAAATATCATGTATTTACTGTTCATTCCGGCGTTTTAAGCATAAACTGCAACGTCACTCGTATGTTACCTAAGAGGAATTAGAAACACACACTTATCTAACATCGTTTTTTTGACATTTGTGCGGCTTTTAGGTTATGTTTTGTATGAGAAAACCTGAGAAATTCGCCTGACTGAACACCAACCGCATAACTTTTGTCTATATTACTATGGAAAATTCTTCATAACATGACCTTATCATAACATTGCGGCAGAATCGGTCCCATATATTGAGACGAATGAATTTGTTTATTGGAATTTAAAAGATTTTAATAAATAGTTTAAATATATAAATTTTAAATAATATACCCATCTCCATATTGGGACTCTCCTCTACTTATCCATGTTCAATTTCACATATCACTTCTGCAATAAATATTAACATGAATGCTTTGTTGAATGATATGATATAAAGATATTAAATAATATACCTTTCTATATATTGGGGCTATCCTCTATTTGTTCGTTTTTCTCCTGTTCACTATCAACACAGGATGTGAACTCTGCCCTCGCTTCATATACTTTCATTAGTTTATAATTTGAAGATGTAGCTACACATCTCCCCGTGACAATTTTCGTATTTCACAGTATCAGGAAGGGGCTTACAATCCTTAATTATTTTATGAACCTTCAATGGAGAAATAGTTTGTTTTCTGGGCATTGAGAGCCCACGAACCAGGTATATGTCCACATTTATTCTCCTTATCTTAAATTACGACATCCTATGTAGGCTGCGTGTTTGGCGCGAACAATTTCATTATTTGTCTTATGACAATTTTTTTAATTGAAATCTTATCAAGGTAATACTTGCAATTAAAGTATTACCAGGTTGTAGTACTAGTGGTGCACCATGTAGAGAACTCAAAATCCAAAACATATCAATAGAATACTAGAATTGTAGAAGGTAACATCAAGTTATACATCTTGAATTTAAAGAATATTCAAATATTCTTATTTTCAAATTTATTATTTCTATTTGGTACAGTGTTGCATGCCAATCCACTACATAAAAAGCACAACTCGTGTTTTAGTAAATCTAGAAAATTGTTAGAATGTGACATTTTTTTAAATTATTTTTTAAAACGTCCGAATGATATTGAGCTGTTTAGTTACGTGTGCTACTATATTACATATAATTTTATTTGCTCATGAGTTTCTTGTTAAGCGAAAATAAATCTAAAAAAAAAACAAACGCGTTAGTAAATCAGTATGTAATGTATTGTAAATTTGTCAGTAGTTTTCTTGAATTGTGATTTTTTTCGAAATCAATGTTATGATAATAAAACTAAATAATGTGTGATTTAGTGTTTGAATATGTAAAATTAGTTATAATATGTAGCAGTCACGAAGAAACTTTATTTGTTGAATGCTGACAAAACAAATTTGGAACTAAAATAAATAATTAAGAAAAGAAGATAAAATTAATAATAAAAAAATAATAGGAAATGTTAAGATGATAGATTATGGTAATAGGAGTATTATAAATGGAATGAAAAATTATCACGTACATGAAACAAGTGATAATGAATGAATTGAAGTAAAAGCACTGTTATTGAGGTTCAACAATAACTAACGATAATATAATAACGAAATTGCGAATCTATTGGAACCAGAACAATTAAGTATTTTTGGAAGTGAAACAAGATAGTAAGCAATATGATTAATATGTACTATAATTACTCATTTATTTCAATATGACAGACGATATGAATATTTGAAGAGAGCATAGGTTTGCTCTTACGTAGAAAAACATGAGCATATAACATGTCATGGAAGGAATATTAACTTTGATTGAGACAAATGCATAACACGAGGATTTAGTGTATAATACCCGGTATTTCATATAAAATTTTGATTTCGATAGTGTCACTAATTATGATTTATTTACATTACAATTTTCTTGGTCATATTTGTTGAAAAATCATACATGACAATGAAAAAGGAAATTTGATTTATATTTGTGAACGGATGATGGTAAATAAGATAGAAATTTTTGGACTATTTTTATCCCCCGGTCATGTTCACTGG
This sequence comes from Ctenocephalides felis, assembly GCF_003426905.1. Taxonomy (NCBI): domain Eukaryota; kingdom Metazoa; phylum Arthropoda; class Insecta; order Siphonaptera; family Pulicidae; genus Ctenocephalides; species Ctenocephalides felis. Next base: position 88,659 of record NW_020539059.1, read on the forward strand.
ACTATCATTCTGAATCAGTCCAAATAATGGCATGGCGTGCCTCTTCCGCAGACGCTGAGCCGTGCTTTAAGCATTCGGCGTAAGTGCCACAGAAACGGGAGAACTTAATCCCGCGATGTTCGTAGCCAAGCTGGAGAGCTGGCGCCAAACATTCTTCAAAGGTTGGTACATCAGTATTCATGTAATACAATGTTTCCATTTCATCAGAATCATATTGATCAGGAAATCGCACTACTTGTACGATCGACCCATCACCAGTGGTGATTTCGCACTGAATATTGAACCATTTTTTAGAGTCCATTGATGCAATGATCTGATTGAAAACTTTACGCTCCCTTAGACTAGGAATGGTCCCATTCCAAAATTCTAAAGTCTGAGCGGATACTGATACTGCGTCGACACGAACTGTTGGTGGCAGAGGTGCGTTGTGGGCGGCGGCCGGTGGTTGATAGTCCACGGCTCCTCGGACCCGTACCAATACCAGGTACTTCATCAATTTCTTGTGCCAGTGCTGCGACGATGATGTCTGCTGCCGTTGGTTGCGCAAGCTGTCTGAGTAGACGATGAATGTCACTCGGAGCAAAAGACAACGCGCCTGAGGCCAAAGTTGGCTCAGTTCCAATTAAAACAGAAACGACAGGCTCCATTTGCGTCAAAGTTGCCAATAGCTTCCACATAGATAACAAGTGGATATGGTAGTCGCTTAGATATCGAGGTTAGAACACGCAGTTGAATTTCGGTGAACTTCTCTAATGATGGTAGAGGAATGCCGGTTTTTGTTGGCATCTCATCTGATCATAGACTACCTTGGCTTCGTATATGAACATAAAACACTTCAGAAATATTCTGTAGTTTTCGTCAGTTGCTAAAGTTGCGAACGGTCGGGTTCCAATAGATTTCATTCTTGACCAAAGGTCATGCACATACTGAGGTAGTGCTCTGAACGAAATAGGAATCCTTGAAGGCACAATTGCTGACTGTAGTTTGATGGCAAAAAGATTGGTCGGGTCAGTCACTTTCAATCGCTTCAGTAATGTGGCGGTGAGCTCAGCCTTGAACCTTGGTGGTTCTTCCTAGCTCTAAAATGCGCTTATTTTTGTTGCGCTGCACCATTACCTTGCTTTTTACCCTTCCCTGCAGTAGGATTAACTTCCACGTTAGCTTCAGTTACGTCTGATGCTTCCATTTCGAAGTCCGTACAACTAGTCCGGTTCTGCAAAACAGAAAAATCGATAATGATCATTGTGATGGCAATGATTCGATGGCTTTATTGTGCCAAACTATTTGAAAAATGCAAATAGAAGTTCGTTCCAATCCAGTCAATGACATTTATGTCTTTATGATTGTGAACTACTCGAAGTAGTTTTCGGCCAAATAAAAGAAACCGCCCTGGATTTACATTATTAACCAAATACCAAATGTGATGCTGATGCAAAGTAAGAATACTTCATACTTCAACATTTTTTTTTATTTAATTTTGGATCTATTTGGCTACTAGATTATTTTTCTTTGAAGATCAATACCGAATGTTAAATAAAATGATATCCATAATTCAGTCACACAAGGAATTTTGACACATTTAATAATTTTGAGATATTTAGAAAAGGTGCCATCACAATAAATAGTATTAGCTTCAAGATTCTTCATCGCCATGCATAATTAATCAGAAACATAGTTTTAATTTGTACGGATTTCTTAATCATGGATCAAATGGTATAACTGACCTTAGTTTAGTCCAAGAAGGAAGTGACATCACAATAAATAATATTCGCTCAAAGGTTCAAATCAAGAGGATTGTTTTTTTAATTTGTACGCAAATCGTAACCATGTATAAAATGCTATAATCTATTGGCAAACGAAGATATTTTAATACTTATATAAATTATTCAAGGTCGTGAAGATTGATTTGTCCAATTCAATTGTGATTGTAAAATCTTGGGACCTTCGACTGACTTAACTGATCTCTGGTAAAAGTTCTTCCCAATCTTTACCAAATCACTTATGTATATGTATAAGTTTGTTAAATTGATATAAAAAGGAAATTGAAACATGTTATGCAGCCTGGATATTATATAAAGAAAAACTAATATAGAGTAAAATCGATTCGCACTCGAAATCGATATTAAAAATTTGTATTGATATTTGCAAATATTAAGAAATTCTTGAAGAGAATTAACAGTTTTTAATGCAATAGGCTATATTTAACTAATTTTAAATATTCAACGATCAACACATGTAACTTGTAGGATAAACTGGTAAGATATAATAAAATTTTCTTTGTTTTTCACTAAACTTACAATTGGAAAACTACAAACGCTTGTGATAACTTTAAAGTGAATGTATAATTATATGAATCATTAATAATATAATTATAGTTACTAATAGCACATACTATCGCTATAATAAAAGTCCATTTTTTTATTTTGCTACTATATCAAAGCTATACATATTTAACGTTGCATAAGATTTATTTTTGAACATACAAGAGACTGCGCATTTTGTAATCGATTTTATTTCTGTACTAGAAACGAAAATACTCCATTTATATTTTTTAGTTACGTTTTAATGTTTGTAATGCTCAAATTTTCGATCCATATTTTATCTAAGAATGCTTTTTCATGTCGTTGCTTGTACCATGTAAACTCAAGTTGAATATTTTTTTTATATATACGATTTTTAAATTTCGGAAAAGGGAATGTCTTCCACATGTGCACCACTTGTTTTTCGATGTCATGCGAATTCTTGGATAAAAATTTTTCTTTCATTTCACTATTGTATTCTTGGATAAAACATCGGAGTCTGTCATGCGCTCTAAGTCGCACTATTATATCTTGTATCTTGAACCCTCATGGATTTAAGGATCTAGAAAAATGGAAGGCGACAGAGTTTAGATTTTTTTCATTTTGAGAGTTATTTGGGATAGTTACTAAAATTGATTGATTGAGGACCTGCAAAGCCTTTGCAATAAGTATCATGCAGACTACTCGAACAAATTCATGATAAATCAAATGTAGATCCAAATGATATTGACATACATAAAAAAATTCCAAGATTGATTTTGTTAAAATAAATGGATATAAAATATATTCGTCAATTAATAAAGATTGCCATTTATTGCTCTCTAATAAAAAGATAATGTGTGTGGATGAAATAATTGAACAGGAATTTTTGTGGGTTTCTCTTACCCTTTCGACCCACACTTGAAAACAAAGTTGTAAGGTCTTTGCTCATACATTTTTTTATCATTGATGTAATCAATTGCTTCTTGTTTGTTCCGCCGGTCAGAGTTAGCTGAATCGACTGTAAATAAGAACTTATTAAATACATTGCATATTAACTATAGAAACATTAACTATAGAAAATATTTGTATTTACCAAATCACTGAAGATATCCATATTTTTCAGCTTTTCTTCTAAATTGTGTAATTCTTCATTCGTCTTAATAGGTAACATAAAGTTAGTTTTTTTTTTCACGGATTGAATCTGTGAAGCTGATGCCTTGTTTCTCTTGACGAAAGTCATCAGCTCATTCAAAATCACTTTGAAAGAGCTCTGGCCACTTCTTCATCTTGGTTTGTTTGTATCTCCATTGAATATATATTAAAATAGATTATATTGTTCAATTCGGTGTAATAAAAATATTAAATAACATACCTTTCTGCGCTGGTTTTTCCTTTTCTGGGATAGAGCTCAGAGTGTTATCGTCTGAGCTCTCAATACACGATTGATTTTGAGTTCTTTTTACATACTTCTTCACGTTTTTATAATCGGTGGTGCTTCTCATAAATTTAACCTCCAATTCAGAGTAATCTCTAAACGAAGGAGGCTCGCACGCCTTCAGCATCTTATTTAGTTTATAGCCTGCTACATTTTCTGATCATAATTACATAGTCTTCTCCTCATTTACAGCCCATGATGAGGGCACGTGTCCGCATTTAAAAATCACTATATCCCATGAACACTATCAAATATAATGGTACCAATTTTGAAATTTATTTATTACTATATATTAGTTATAGTTATTACTATAACTAAATATTTCAAGTATTTAAATTAAATAATTGAAATTCATTTTTAAGAGAACTTACCTCCATATTCACTTATTTGAAATTTAACTACGTAAACTTATCTTTAAACAAATACCTGCAACTGTTGCGACGATCAAAACTGGAAAGAAATACGAAATGCAATTGCGATCCTGGCAACTACAGAGAATTAAATTTTGGCGCGATTATTTATTAGTGTGGGCACTGATTTACATTTTCTTCAAAACCAAATGCTCCGCAATATGCATTTATTAGAATATATAGAATGATATATTCATAAATAATAATATCAATAACAACTATGATACAAATAATATTGATAATGACATAAATAGGAGTATTTTTAGTAAATGTAAATAGGTCGAACCAAATTTTTGAACGTGCATATAACTTGCAGACTCACAACTGGCATGCCCAGGTATTTGACAGTTTCGTGGGCGTGGCTTATCGGCGAAGGCGTGGCTACATTTAAAACCTAATTTCATTATGAAAATGATTAAAATATAATAATTTATTCAATTAAATTTCATTTATTTTGCATTATCATTGTTTGACATAAAAATCTTTAACCTACAATAAAGTATTTTTACATATGTCATAGCACATTGATACCAACCGACATGATCTGCCGTGTCAAAATATATTCGAAGATATGTTGAAATAGTGCAAATATTTATCAGTTATTGCATTAAAAAGTGGTAAAAAGTGAATATTCATTAATTATTGTATTGAAAAGTTGAAAAAAGTGATTAGAGGTTCTCCAATAAGTGATTAGATCGTTCTTCCAAACGATCGACATAGTGAAAGTTGTTGTTTTTTTTTGATAAATTAGTCGCGGGCCTGCCAGTGTTTATTTGGCACAGTTTTTACATTTATCTTATTAATAACTGAATTAGTGATGAATATTAATAAATAACTATGAATATAAAGTAATATTGTTGTGTTTTATATTAGTTCGACAACGTTTTCAGCCTACTTTTTGCAATTGTTAACAATCGTTCTTGTGGTTATGTTAGTCGCGGGTCTGCCGGGTTTTATTTGGCACATTTTTGCTTGCAGCATATATAGTGCGCTTAAAATTACACATAATCTATTAGTTATTATAGAATAGAATGCTAAACAAAGTCATTTTGAAAATATATATACAACCCCTGAAAAAAATACAAATATACAAGATAGACAAAAATAAAATTTACGCTTGAATATGAATCTTTTTATTTCACAAATAATTTATCTTACTTAAATTTAATTTTAACATATTGTATAGCCATGGATGTTATTTACCATTGGAATTGGAGTTCCTATCCTGGCCGCCGCGATGGTTTCTTTGCCCACCGTGGTTGCTTCCGCGGCCGCCGCGTTTGTCTCCGCGGTAATTTCCGTGGCCACCGCGTCTGTTTACGCGACCGCCGCTGTTGTTTCCTCTACCGCCGCCGTTGTTTCCTCTACCGCCGCCGTCGTTTCCTCTACCGCCGCCGTTGTGTCCTCTACCGCCACGAGTGTTTCCTCTACCGCCGCCGTTGTTTCCTCTACCGCAGCGGTTGTTTTCTACGCCGCCGCGGTTGTTTTCTACGCCGCCGCGGTTGTTTTCTACGCCGCCGCGGTTGTTTTCTACGCCGCCGCGGTTGTTTCCTATGCCGCCGCGGTTGTTTCCTATGCCGCCGCGGCTGTTTCCTCTGCAGCCGCCCCAACTCGCATCGTCTGTGGACTAAAATAATAATTAATAATATTATAATAGCTAATTGCTATGTATTTATGTATTATTATAAAAATTTAACATTACCTTTATGTAACTATAAAATCTTATATATATATATATATATATATATATATATATATATCTTGATAGTTTTTTCGACGTTGAAACATATTTCAAAGTAAATAGCAGCCCATTCGTCGACATAAAAAAGGTAAAAAGTATTAAAAACTTCTATTTATACGTTTCGACACCAGATGCGTGTCATCATTTAGCAACTACAACAAATTTGAATTTTTTCTTAACAATAATAAAAAACCAATATAGTTTAATTAAAAAAATAATGAATAACTATAAAATTAAAAACATTTTGAAAAAAGTTATGAAATGTCACATTATGACGCTTGAAACACGCCTATATCACGCCAAAAACTAGACTGTAATGCTTAAACTAGGCGTGTTAATAGCCTAGTAGGAAGGGGAATGTTTCGAAGGACAAATGCAGACCAAAGTGGTTGAAATGGATTTAGTCAAAAAGGAAAATGCAAAACATATAAAAGTTTGAACAGAAAAAAACAAAATTGTATTAATTATCATAAAGGAGATAGCAAATTAATTGTAAAAGGTGGGATGAATTGCGTTTATTAACACAAGAGGAATTTAATGAAATAAGAAAGGATTCAGCAAATTTTCTAAGGTCACTATTTTTTTTCGATATAAATAATAACAGGATGTGAAGTGTTAAAAGAGTGATTGAGATTGAGCATATGATCTGAAAATATCGTTTTGAACTGGTTTGGATTTTTTGAATTACAGATATGTTGATTAACTCTCTTATAAATATACTGGGAACTTTCCCCAATTTAACACATATTGCAATCACTGCAATCCAACTTGTAAACAGAATCGGTGACCCTATCAGACGGGGTTTCAGACAAAAGGCAATTAAAAGTATTATCGAAACTAAAAACTATACGGAATTCTTCTGATGAAAATAACTTTTTTAAAAAATACGAAAAATTGCTTAAAAAAGGTAAACAAATAGTTCCTTTGTACTGGGTGGAAGAAGAAACAATTGAGTTTGAACAACCTCGTGTCACGATGTTGGTTTGCGATGGACGCCCAAACTACTGAATCGATCTTAAATTTTATTGGCTCATCGTGTGCATATATATCCAACTTAGGTTAAAGGAAATTTTGAGAAGTAAATTTAAAATATAAATATATAATTTTTATAAATTTGTAAAAATTTTGACAGAAAATGACTAAAAGAAACAAAACACTACAATGGCAAATGTTATGGAAAATTCGAGAAAAAAACATTTGATTTTTTCAAAAACATACATATACAGATATATCCAACATTTATCACTGTTTATAGTTTTAAATCTAATTAAAAATCAATGTTTATGAATTTAAATAAATGTTGACATGAAAAGTGAAAAGTCATTTGTCAATATTTATCAAAATAATTAGATAAATAAATTTATAATTTATGTTTATTTGATTAGCTTACCAAATTATTTCGGATACCAAAACTTCATCAAACCATTATAGATCACAATAAAAAAGCGACTTATTGAATTTAAAATTAATCATAAACAAAATTTTGACAGTTCAAAAAAAAAAATGAATTTTTAACGACTCCAATAAGAAACAAATAAATTAATTATTTGAAGTTATGTTATAAGCAATATTGCCAAACAAATTATAGATACAATCAATGATACAAATTATAGACTAAAATTTTATTTATTCATTAATTAAAAAAAATGACAAACAAAATTAAAATAAACAAAACATTATGATGCGTTGGAATTATTTATCGAAGTGTGAAGAAATTTGTTTAATTAAAATATAATATTATTATTAGTATATCAGTTAAGATATATTTTGATTGTCATCGGAAATGCTAATTTTACAGGAAATTGTAACCTCTTAAATGGAATAGTACTACCTAATTGGAATCTGACAAAAACAAACTAGACAAACTAAATGTTATATTATATTATATCAAATATCGACCAAAAAGAAAATATTTTAACAGTTATAATTAATTTGAAATAAAATGCAAATGTCAAAAACCAGATCTTTATGTAAAAAAATATTTATTTCCACAATATTCCTGTGTTGATTTAGCCAAACTTAAATTATTTTTATTTTATAGACAAAATGTAAGAGATTACGAATTGGACAACGCCTTTTATTTAACTCAATTAATTGGATTTAAAATAAAGGCATTGTCTAATATTTATAAGAATTATATAAACAGAATTTCATAGTTAAAATTAATTATTGTAAGTATATGAGATTTTTATAGAACTTTAGCTACAATTAGAATTAAAATTAGAATTATTTTCGATATTCAAAAAAAAAAAATGAAAATTAAATAAATTCTTTTTCTTTTCTGCCATTTTTTGCACATTTTGCTTTGTAACTCTAAAACGGCTGGACCTGTCTTTGTCAAAAACCACCAGTTTTCTCTATCATTACGAGTTCAAGGTTTTTTTGGATCATTCAAAACGGTTGTTCCGTACGCCCAAAATCGTCGGCAAAAAAATGTATCCACACATACACTCATTTTTTCTAAGGTGTGCCAAAATGCTAAGAAACCTCTGAAATGTAAAGATATGCAAAAATTTTAAATTACGATTTTTCGACAATTAAAATAACTTACCCTACGGGAAGTTAATAATACTAATAATAGAAGATACATATTGACAATAACTTACTTTTTATTCATATTTATAGTTAAATTACATTAAGTTGAATTAGTTGAATTTTATTATTAATAGTACATATATAATTACTTCCGCTGAGCACGTCCACCTTCTCTGTCTTTTGCTCCGGACTTTTTGCTTCTGGTGAAGATTTATATTTAATCATAATGAATTCTGAAACAATAATAAACAATAATAATAATGATAACAATACTAAAAATAATTAATATAAATAAATATTTGAATAGAATAATGACTTACTCTCCATAGTTTCTCTAAAACTTTTTTTCCCTCGCCTTTTATGTCCACACCCGCTATATTCTAGCTGAACTTCTTTTTTTTTTAAATTTTCTCCATTATTTTGTGGACATCTACTACATACTTAGTACAACCCGCCGAAACCATTTGAAATACGCCGGTCTATAAGAATAAATTCTTTATTAAATTATAATTCATATTTGTAAATGATATTTATATCATTTTTTGTTGTAAATTTTAAGTAATAATTAATGACTTGTGAATATTTTATTTGTAGAAAATATCTAAATAATTTTTAAATACCAATGCATTTCGTTTTTCCTCGACTTCTTTCAAGGAGTTCTCGAAGGCTAGAAACGACTCAATATTTTCACAGGGCAAGACATCGCCGATCATACTCCATGCTCTTTGCTTGTTTGGGACATCTCCTGTCTGCTGTACAATTTCTAACATTTTTTTTGAATTGCTGTCCGATGGTATAATGCAAGCTTTTTTTTAATTTCGTCATTTTGTGATGAATTGTATTTCGAAATGAATTGTAAAAATAGCACCAGTTGCTCATAGTTTTGGATATCTAGAAATTGTACAATAAACTAGTTGGTATTGGTATTTTGCCTTGAGGCAAATTTTATGAATTATTAAAAGTATTCCGAGTGGATTCATAACACTTAATTGAAAAAGAACGAACACGTACTCGGAGTATTTTATAAACGCAACTTTTCAAACAACAATAATTTTTATAATTGAACCAGTTTTTTTGGGACTTTAATGGTTTAGTATGATCATTAAGTCTAAGTACTCTATCGTTTACCAAATAAATCGTCTAATTTTAATTTTAACAAACGCCAAAAAAACCTATTTTTTCAAATTTTGATGAATTTTCAAAATTAAACTACTTGTCGTAAGGCCGCAATATTTCAGTAAGTTCTAAAAGAATATGATATATATCACCAAAAAAAGTTCCATAGAAATCGGCTTAAATTCACCTAAAACTAATCAGTATCATTCCCAACTAAAAACTTGCATAAAAACTTAAATTGGGACCTAATTTAACAAAAACGTGTTTTATGTTAAGAGTTCTTAAATCTAAGGTTAGTTTAAATTGTCTTCTCTCAATTTACTATTCCAATTTTTACTCGCACATCGCATATGGAATCCAGTTTTGGGGCGTTCTCTCCATCTCTTAACCGCATTTTCAAACTTCAAAAAAGAGCTTTGAGAATAATTTTTTCTATTAGTTCTTTATCTTCATGTAAAAACATTTTTCGTGAGCATAGTATCCTTACCGTTCCCAGTATATTTTTGCTCATTACTTTATCGTTTATAAAAAATAATCCCGAACGTTTCAATTTGTCTTCAATGTCGAATTCTCATTACAAGACAAGAAACTTAACTATTAAAGCACCAGTATTTAAACTTGCAACGTCTTTTAACTCAATTGACGGATTTGGAATTCAACTTTTTAACTTACTACCACTTCACATACGAAAATTAAATAATCATAAATTCCACAATACTATAGTAAAATTCTTAAAATTTCAATATTTCTATGATATTTCAGAATTTGTTAATTTTGATATTAAACAATACTTTGCTAACCAATGATAATATAGTAATCATCTGCTTCTCATTCATGTCTTCTTTTCCCTAAATTTTATTATTTAATTAATTTTACTAACTCTTTCTATATAAAATATCTTTTATTCAAATTCATTTAATAGTATATTTCTTCTTTGATACTGCGCTTCTTCCTTTTTGCAGATCCACATTAGAATTTGACGCACATTGACGGACAGGATTGATTCAAGTCTATTATCTATCAGCAACTGTCGACATTGTATTTATTATTCTTGATCTTCTAACGGTGCCCAAAACGAAGATATTAAATTGTGCATCATATTCTGAAAACATGCATTGATTATCTAAAATGTTACAGTTGATCTCAACTGAACATATCTAATTTTTCCTTTCATTCCAAACTTGGGATGAACTCGGATCGCGTCACTTGCGGTTTCATGATCTCCGATATATATATATATATATATTTAATTTTTTGTGTTTTGTTTGTTCATATTTTAGCTTAAATACGCGTTACCCATGTTCAAAGTCACTTAGAAGTTGAGTGATAATGTTCATGATTATGTAACGTACAATAAAGCGTTTAGAGGTGAAATTTTTTTATGTTTGAGACTTTTCACCAAACTATAAACTATAAACTATAAAAAAAACTATAAACTAATATCTTTCGAAAAGTTCTTGATTTTTTTAAAATCGAATCGGTAGTATGAGTCTAAATGTGGACGAAAAGTTTAACACTTTTTTCCAAATTACACAGAAACGGCTCGGATTTTCAAAATTAAACGACTTGTCATAGGGCCGTAATATTTTAATATGATCTAGAAGACTATGATATCTATCACCAAAAAAAATCATGAAAATCGCCGAAATTTTTTTTTTTATACATTAAAGTTCAAATTTCTAGGAACAAATTTATCTTTAAATTCTATAATCGCATAAACAGCTATATCTTCAAGTGATTCTATAGGATAAACAAGTGTCAAAATATTATCTCAACTCGTCATTAAGCTGAATATTTATTGCGTGTTACACAAATAGAATTGGACCGATAGATAATGACATTTGTTTCCTCTTATGTAAAAATGTAACAGTTTTTTAAGTGATATTTGCGCCAAAATATTTTATATATTACTAAACATTTTTGCTTCTTATTACAATTTAAAAATATTATTTTTCGAAAACGTTTTGAAGTTTGAAAATACTATAGAAGCATCACATTGTTTTAAATAACAATACTCAACAATTATTATACAGTTTATTATAATAATGTAATACTCATAAGTTTGTTTTTGGTGAAAAGTACTCAATATACTCGATAGTGATAATGAGTTAATTAAATTCGATTAATTTTGTTAAATTATTATTTAAAAAAAAATTATTGTTTTTATTATATAGTTGAATATAGTTGTAGTTGTATATACATTTTTTATATTTGTACTAGTAACTTTCAATTTTGTTTACGTTTGTTTAAAATAATAAAAATACCGGTAATTCACCGGTATTCCGGTTTTAATATGAAAAATTACCGCTATTGAAATTTTCCATCGGTAGTGCATTCCCTAATCGTGAATATGTTATTTTGCTTTCAGACAATCTGTGTGAGTGAATGTAATTTTACTTTTAGTATATGAGTGAGAATAATTTTATTTTTAATTTTAATTTTAGAATATCAGAAAAATTTTATCGCAACAATTAATATTAATCACACGTAATTTCTAAGGCTTGAATGATATTTCAATTGTTATCTGAATCATGTAATATCTAATACTGTAAAAAATAAGAAATACCTTTGGGTTCCGTTGTACTATCAACTGCAGCTTTTGCACTAAATTCAACTTTACCTTCAGAGAGTTCTGAATTATTTAAATCATTATTGTTGTTATTCAAAGGCCGTTTTTGCGATAATAAGTAAGAGACATTTTTAGAATTTAATAAAACAGGTGTTTGATTCATTATCAGTGGTCTGTATATCATTTGTTTCAAATGATCTTTTTAAACGACGTAATCCTTGGGCATAATCCTCTGAAACGTCAATAAATTATATTACACAATTTCAACAACATTGAGGACAATTATTTTTATTGTAAAAATAATTGTGCAAAATTTATTTCGAGAGATAATACTATAATTAAAGTATTTGATGTACATAAATACTCACTAGCTTTGCTAATAATTTTGATTGGGTACTTTATCCATGTCTCCTCGTCAAGTATGACATCAAGTTCCACCCACTTCATCACCTTATTCTTCCATAAACACTTAGAATTATCCTCATTAAGCCAACTAATTGGAACCTACCATTTTTTTATTGTTTTTAGTTTTATCAAATTCCACCACTGCATATATTTTAATATTTTCCGTCATTTTCAAAATTTATAATACAATAACCCATGTAAGCGCCCGGCGCAATGTTTATTAAAAAAGTCAATTGAAAATCACTACACACGGACACTTTACTACCTCGAAGGACCAGATCTAATTAATTATTTAAAAAGGCTATATCAGATCTGAAATAACAAACCACTGAATAAAAAATAACTAGTTCAGAAATTGTTTGTATTTAATTTTAGTTAGTTGTATAAGATGTGATCGGGTCAAGGTATACGTACAGAATGAGTAATTTCTTATAACTAGCTTAGTACCTACAGTAGGGTAGGAAATTATTTTATTATGTCAGGTAGAGAGAGATGGGTTAATAAAATTTGTGTTAATGATAAAAATCTATAGCATAACATATTGAAGCAGTAGCTTCCGAAATAAGTATTTTAATCATAGTTTTATTTATGGCGTTATTAGCTAAAACTATCCTATTGAATCTAAAACTATCAGTATGTTACAAAATATATCTAGAGTTTTAGCCGTTCGTTTGTTAAAATAAAGATAAGGTTTATCTAAAAGTTTAAAATGATTAGTTTTAGAATCGTTAGATTTTAATTTATCGTTCGCTAAAACTTTTGTTAAGTTTTGTTTAGTTGTTAGTAATGAAAGTATTTTATTTGCCTCGGTAATCACGTAATATTCATTAGATAATTTATCGTTTGATCGTGAGTAGTATTCAAAAAATTTAAATCTCTTTAACATAATATGTTTATTACGTGTCAGATATTTATTGTTGTCAAAAGGAATTTTTATACTGAATCGCCAGGTAATTCTCGTAGTATTAGGGGTGAGATTTTGTTTTTCGGTTTGAGGCAGAATTATAAAGTGTAAAAGACTCGGGATGCGTGTACCCGTTCAAGCCGAATTGAGTAATATGCGAATCAGGTTTATTGTTCTCTAATTTTATGTTTTTATTGTAAAAGGTGTCGTTGTCGATTACAAAATTTGCTTTATTACTCTTCTTAAATGTTGAGTCTGGTAATATCAAAACATCTTAATATGTTTAGGTCCTCAACAATATGAGCAATTTTCCTTCCCAAGTGTATATAGTTTTCCGTGAGTTTTAAAAAGGTTTCCCTAGATTTTTCTATATATGTGATCCCACTTTCCAGTTTTTTTCGATTGTCTTTGATAAGTCAGCTTTATTTGGTCTGTTTCGTTTATATTATGATTGTATTCAATCATGTCCTGCAAAATTTCCATACCGTCGATATTTTCTAGTCGCGTTCGTAATTATCAGTCTTGGGCTTCTCTGTTTCTTAATGTATACTTCATATTCATTTCCTATTTTGTCTTTCATGTGATCCATTAGTGCCTTTGTTTCATCTGTAGTTGAAGCTTTAATTATCAATCCTCCATTCTTAGTATTATTTACTAATCTTACTCTAGCCTTTACGTCTTTCGGATTTACATTTCTTTCTATATATTGTCTCGTTTCGTAATTTTTTTGTAATTTTCTTGGTTTGATAAATATAGCTGGTACATTTGGATTTTAATTTTCTGGAATATTTTTAAAAGTATCTAGACTATCTTTTTTACATGCAGTAGCATTGCTACTTTTAGTATTCTTGATTGCACTTATATCTTGATTGCACTTGATAATGTTTAGTTCGTTGAGGATTTGTTTAATGTCACTTTTACATGGAATCCTAACATCACTTTTTTTGAGTATGAGTCACAAAACCACTTTAAGTTAGTGTATGCACTTAAAACTTTAGATAGTTCATTAGTAATTTTATCGCACTTCTTATGAAACCGTCCTTCACATCCTCCTTCGCATCCAATAATATTTTCTCCATTAAATTTAATATTACATGCACGACAAAATTTTTGGTCTTCAACATCGTCCGCCATTTTTACTCAATTCATTTGCTTGACACACATGAAATATACTTTTGAAAATGGTTTTCAAAGATGGAGATAATTATTAAATAAAGAATCAGTTGATTTTAATTGAAAATGTGTAAAATTATTGACTTAATGTTAACAATTGTATTCGACAATTGAACTGAAGTTTGCTTTCCCACATAGCACAAGTGCGAGTCAGGGGCGACCTGTGGTTCGACATTTAGGTCGATCGGTTAAACTTTCGTCGCACCACATACGTGTATTTTGGTCAATCTCCGCACAGAAATGAACCTAAAGTCCGAACCCGGTTGCGATATTAGTCAACCTTATTAGCATATATTATGGATTGAGAAAAGTTCCATTGGGGATCAAGATTTGGCACACACATTGAAAATATTTTGATAATAGGTCAAAAATTTGGTAAATGGGTTGAACACCGTTCGATCAAATTTGGCAAATGGGTTAGAAGTGGAACGTGAATATTTTTTTTTAATGAATTAAATAATCTGAAATGAATATCTAATGAATTAAAAATGCAATTCTAGTTTAAAATAATATTTATTTTCATGAAAAAATCTAAGCATTTTACTGTTTTATTTTATCAAAATCATATTTTATGAAAATCTTACAATCAATATACAAGTATATAATAAACTTAAACTAATAAAATAATACAATAAACCTAACAAAATAATACAATAAAAAACTTAACTATAATATTACAATAAACTTAACTAAATATTACAGTAAACTTAAATATTCCAACAAACTTAACTAAACTTAAAAACTAATCCTTTCTTCTCTGGTCTTCTCTTCATTCCTGGTGTACCGGTCCTGTGCGTGATGAAGTCATCCTCTATTGTAGTCTCTTACCTGAGCATCCGACACTTTAATTTCCTTGAAAACCATTTCAACTACAATCTCTGAAATCATTGTTGATTTAAAAAAATAATACAAATATTTTAGGTAAAGAGTTTCATTATTTACTATTATAAGAACATCATTATTACCTTTTATCAATTTAACAAACAGCAGATTGAAAAATTCTTCTTTCCTTTGTTCCCGCCCCGGTTGTACTCCTTGGCAACCACATCAATAAATATAGTCTTGCATAATGAAACAGTTGCCACTCTTGGACAATGTCCGCCATTACGCGCAAGCCGTGTTTTCTTAAAATAAAAACAGCATATCATTAGTACATACTCATTATACGATCCATTTTGAATAAGTATATATTTACCAAACTTCGTTTTGTTGTGTCAGTTCTAAATTCGAATTCGAAGAGAAAATAACTTCGATGATCTTACCCTTGCAATATGAGATTTTGAAACAACTTGCAGATATTTACGACTACATAAAAAAAACGGAAACCTACTCAGAAAAACGATTTCCACGAAATAAAACTTAACATGTATCTGGCAATTATCATAGATTTTATGTATTAACAACATTTATTAACAACATTTTATGTATTGGTGTTTACGAAAATGATTATAAATAACTGAATACGTTAAACAATCCTAACAATGTTCGTAATAAAAAAAATCTAAATCTGTATAGAACAACATTTTTCTATACACTAAGTATAATAATTTTGAATTTAAAATTTATATTAAAATAATCTTAGTTTAAAATGATGGTAATTATAATTAACCTAGGAAAAACGTATCTAATTGTACACGAACAAAAGCCTTTCGCGAAAACCGAAATCAACAAAAAAAAAAGCCCGCGCGACTGAACAAAAAAAAAACGTTAACGAACAAAAATACAAATATAACAAATAGATTCAGCATTTCAAAATTATTATGAAACAACCTTTAAATTTTACAAATTAAATACATTTTCAAATCAACAAATCAAAATTCTAACAATTACTTGAACTACTTGATTATTCATTTTCGCGCTAACCAATTTTGCAAATTACGTTTGCAATAGCCCCAAAATTCATAGAAAAACCTTTTGATCCCACAACAACATTTCAATTTATATATACCGCTAAACATCATTTCAAATTGCTCTATATTTTCACAATTTTAAGTGTTCCAACAATCTTCTGTATATTCAACTATGGTAACCAAGAGTTCAACAAATCATTTCATATGTACCAATTTAATACTCGCGTAATCAAGAAATGCCGAATCTTCGCGAAAAATCAAATCGAAACCAGAAATTGATGAATAACAAAATAAAAAATAGAACGAAGAAACTGTAAACTTACACGAAAGAAAAAAACCCGCGAATGAACTAACAATAAAATTATATTACCGAGATCGTAATAATGCCGTCGATGGGGGATCAAATGATTGCCAAAAGAAATTAATACTTTTTAATCATTTGATCGTTAAACCAACGAAAAGCATTTCCCGGGCGCTTGTCACCATTGTTATGAACCCATTTATTTGTCGTGAATCCCCTTTTCATTTACTGCTATACTCCTTAATTCATGCTCTAATTTGTTATTATTGTTTGTACATTCGCGGTCTTTCTACAACATTACCGTGACGTCGCGATCCTGTAAGAGACTGGTTATGTTCCCCGTTCACAAACGACAGGACTCAAATAATCTACCCCCCTTTGACAGTGTGGCACATAAGGGCGCTTCGTCGCTAGTGCTACATCCTGGAGACTCATTAAACACAATTATTGGGTAATAATAGAAATTTAAAAATTGTTTTTTATTTATCTGTAATATATAGCATTTTTATGATATGTAGGTTGTTTCACTTACTATCTTCAACATATTATATATGAAGAAAACAAGAAAAATCAACTGAACTTACTTGTTAAAATGGATAATTTTAAAGATAATTTAGGGTTGTACAAGGTTAGAATATTCAACTCCATTCAATTTGGTAATAAGAAAATAAGCTGGGCTTGAGTGCAATTTGGTCAATGATGAAATTGCAAACAAGTGGTTTATCTGTTGTTTCAGAATAAATTTTAAGTCTTTCCAAAATACTTCTATTGAATCCCGGAGTCGAATCCAATACGCACAGCCCCTGTCGAATTGTCGACGGCGCAGGCAATAAATTTCCGAATTTTTGACGAACGAAATCATAGGCCCTACTCGAGTAAAACTGTAGCGTCATCGCAAATTTTCGAATTTCAGGCTCATATTTTGTTCGTTTTGCTTCGAAGGTTCTGTGATTCAAATCACCGAGTACAGCAGGCATATTGTACTTAAAAAAATTAGGTGTAATTTAAATGAGTGTACCAAAAGATGTATGAAATTTTACCTGATTTTATTTAGTTGCTTAACTTCACACATACATTATAGTATGTTCCTTTAGTAATAGAGAAAATTATCTGTCATAAACACTTACCTTACAAATACAATATGTGTAATATAATGTCTATGGTGATAACATTTCACTTACAGTGTTATGCTGCACAGCATCAGAATTACTAAGAAATGTCATATTCAGAGTTCACAGCATCACGTAAATTGTTGATATGCTTACTTTTGTTTTTAAGTTGTCTCTTGAGTTTATAAATGGTTTTGTTTTTCACAGTAATCCATTTCTTCAAAATCTCGACAAATTTTCTTGCTGAATTCGGTGTCCTTATGTTTGAAGTACAAATATCACCAGTGTAGCGTGTTGTTTTGCTTGGAACTGGAATTGACGACTCCATGAAAACTGTATCGTCGTTGTAGGAATAATAGTTGATTTAAATTATTTGGTTGTAACCTATTCCGTCGTTGATTATGTGCCAGCCTTCAAATATAAGCGCTCTGACGGAACGGATGTTGCCGGTATACATAAATATTTTTTCCCCATTTTATATAAAGCAGGATATATGTTTTTTCTTTCCTCCCAAAACTGAACAGGATCTTGCTTTCTATTCAAATATGGCAAATTCATATATTCTTGCAATCATTTGGGAAGAGTTTGTTCTATTGTCTGAACCACACGCATATCAAAATTTTCCCAGATTTCATTATCTATATTATGGTTTGACGGTACTGATAATGGTTCATAATTTTCCTCTTCAATATGTTCTGCCGTAGTCATTTCTTTTGCTTCATCTAAAACCAAAGCAATTGCTTTATCCGCAGAACTCTCTAATCGAAAGGCCTTTTTCTTATATCTGGGGTCAAGAATTGTTGCTTTTGCTGTAATTTTATCATTTTCTAATTAACCAAATCTTTGACTTATATTTCACAACAAGATTTGTTGCAAATTCTTCCCAGCATTAGTTGTTGCTAGCTTGAAATTTTCAGTAATTATTGTCAAAAAAAATTTGGCCAAAAAATTTTCGGAAAAAAAATTTTGGCCACCTTACAGTGAGCCATATGAAATTCTAGAGCGAGTTACTGATCGAAACTTCAAACTCCGCATAAATGGCACTGAAAAGAACTTCACTGTAGAGAGATTAAAACAAATCAGATACTGATTGTGAATCAGATTCGAATTCACATCACAGACTATCAGCAACGAAATCTACTAAAAAGACCCCTAAAAAGAAAGTTACGTTTAACTTATGACGTAAAATTAACTTTTCTTTTGACAAATAGCCGTCAAACGTCTATTTCGGGGGGGGGGGGTACTATGACTCTTCAGCTTTTTGTTCTTTAAATGCCATGAATTCTCTGAAGCGACGCTCCTTATTTTGTTCGCTTATCCTTAACCTATCTTCAAAGGTAGCAATTAAATCACTAGCGGGGGTACTTTTTGCTTTTTTTCCTACCAAAAAAAAATTATATTCTTATTAGCGAAGAGAAATCTTCAAAACAAATTAAATATTTTTACGGTTTGCTTCAATATCCATATTACTGCTACTGCTACTTCGACTCCCGCAACTACTTTCGGATAAAGTCCTTTTTTCCAGTAGAAGAGCAAACAGATACAGGTGTAATTGAAGGTTTATCACCCATCAGATTATCCATTAACTTACAAAATTAAAAAATTCAAAAATTATGGTTTTCTGGAAATATAAACAGTTACCCTTACAGTCAGATATGGCCAATGTTTAGAAGAATTTCCAGACTTATTATTGTGGTCTTTTGTTTTTTTTATAAGTCTTTTTCTGAAAACTTCGATAAACACTGATGATATATCCGTGAGATTTCAGTTCAGCACTAATATCCAGCCACAATTTTTTTTGCGACATTTTCCCACTAATAAAATCCATTTGTCGTTTTTCACATTCATCAAGAAGTAAAAGAATAGCTTCGTGGGGCCATATAAACGCTGTAATAAACAATTGGCTGTTAAATTGTATGCATATTAATCGATTTTGTTTTGTCCTTATTAAAATTACCTGATTCTTCACTTGCAATTCTCACGGATTTATCAATACTTCCATCGCCATTTAAAAGAGATTGTGAAGTTTCAGGATCATCTGTTTCGGTTTCCAAATATTTACCATTACGTAGGTAAAAATTGAATTAATAATACAAATTTAAACTTATCATGACAATAAAATTATTTTTAGGTATCTAACAATTTCATGGACATTAAAACCCAAAATATTAATGAAACCTACCGCTAACAATTTGAGCAGATTGTTTAGCCTCTTGTATTTTCAAGCTTGCATCTGAAATTAATATAAGCCATTTCACCCAAAAAATAAGATTTTTAAATAGTACAACAATTGATGAAATCGATTAAGTCACTTATTACTTAAGGATTAAAACGAAGTACATGTTTTGTTATTTATTTATTTAGCAATATAAACATTTGATATATCCTATTCTCAGGTAGGTGGGGGTGCCTGGTATAAAAAATTATGGATTGCTTTATACATTTATGCCTATACATATATATAGGATAAGGTTGCGCAGCCCTGCCGCACCACGTCAGGTTGCGCGTCCCTGTCATGCACCGTTATCCTATGGTATAAAACCACAGCGCAGCAATACTCGGTTCTTCACTGTGTGAGGTGCTTCTTGAGGTCTGGTAATATCCGGAAATTCTTGCAATAGGCTGTGGTGCTCCTTTCGCAGGGTTTTAACAGTTGGGACGACTGCATCCTTTACTTTTCCCGTCATTTGTGCTTTTGTATCTCCCACTAGGAGTCATTTGTTGCGCAGATTTACGAACAGGTTATAGAATGATAGGAAATCTGCTCCAATGATGGGTTTTTCGACGTCGACTATCACAAACCTCCAAGAAAAATTGCGTCTTAGGCTGAAGTTCAAAATTAGCTACACTGTCCCATAGGTCGCCATTTTTGCACCATTTGCCGTATACACGTATATTCGGAACGCGGATGCTGCCCTTTCAGTTTTCTGCGAGGGTATACCCAAAGATCCGCGCTCGTGTCGACTAAGAATTCTTGTTTGGATGCTTTGTCAACCCTAATAGGCGGCTTGTTGACCTAATTAATTGACAGTCATGCGCCGCATTCATTGACTGTCGTTTATGTTTGAAGATTTAAATGAACAAGGTTCATTACACTTCCGTGCTTTAGCTCCTAATCTTGAGTGGTACTGGCAATAGCCACGTAGAGATGGATGCACGACTTTCGACCTCGATGGTAAGGTTCGGACTTGGCTTGGGTGAGGGTTTCAACTTGTTTAGCTAACAAGTCAATCTTCGAATTTAATGTAGCATTCTGGTTTTGAAGCTCTAAAATTTGTTCTGAAATGGCCTTATTCGTTTCTTCGGACGTAGATGGCATTTGTTTACTAATTGCTTGGATTTGGTGCTCCAACGATATATCGGCGATTTTATCCGCCATGTCTGCTATTTTATCTTTTGCTCTCCTTCTGTTTGCACAAATTTATTACACACTGCCATCGTATTGGCCAGTGGGAAGACATGGAAAGGAAAGTCAAATCGATCGAAGCATTCGTAGTGGCTAACTTGGAGCACTAATTGGGGTTGTTATAACCGAAATTTTAAACAAAAACACATAACATATTTGTTTATTTCAAATTTAAGTAAGATAATTAAAAATGAGCAATATGTTGTGTTCTGGTGAATTTACAGCCT
This sequence comes from Ctenocephalides felis, assembly GCF_003426905.1. Taxonomy (NCBI): domain Eukaryota; kingdom Metazoa; phylum Arthropoda; class Insecta; order Siphonaptera; family Pulicidae; genus Ctenocephalides; species Ctenocephalides felis. The sequence continues at coordinate 110,122 of NW_020539059.1, forward strand.
CCAATAATTTCTAGCAAAAAAGATGCTGAAAAATAACAATAATATTGTTTTAATGAAATGTATGAAATGAATTTAATGTATGAAATTATATGAATGTGCGAACAAAGCTTTTGTTTTAATATTGATAACCACTATTGTACAAATGCAAATTCATATTTGTATGAAATTATATAAATGTGCGAACAAAGCTGGCAAATATTGTTCAAAATAGAATTTTTCGCTCTTCAAAATAACACTTTTTAAAAACTTTTCGTCTCTGTGAACTTCTATTAAACAGCAACCATCTTCAATTGGCGAAAAAACAAAAAGATCACAAACACTCATACCAGTGACGTACATTTGTACTTGAACTTGGGTGTAATAAATGTGAGACTTTTTGAGCTCCAAGTTATCATGGACAAATTCCAAATACTTAACGTTGTTAACTTGAGTAGCATAATTGACAACTGTTTTTTTTTTACAAGATCTAGGACATTTGAATTCTACAATTTTAGAAATGCAACCGTCATCAATGACTACTCCTTCAAGACTTGCACAAAGTCAATGCTGGTATTTACTAACAATTACACCAACCCGTTTAACAGTACACTTGTAAATTTGTTCATATTTTTCTTTAGCACAACTTTCCATATTTAGACCATATTTTGTAGAGCTGCTGTCAATTTTGGATAGATGTAGCATGTCTGATACCAACTTTTCGACTGGTTTCCTACTTAGAACTTTTATATTATGTACATTACAACTTGCAGAAATTCTTAAGCGCCTGGCTTGAAACCAATTGTTGCAGGAAGACTGTCTAACAGTTTCAGAAGACAGCTGAATTCATCTGATAATTGAACATTCTTAACAAAAAAACTCCCAGAGAATCGGATCCAAATTATATTCAGTTTGATAAATAGAAAATTTCTCGCAAAAATTTAAAAACTTTTCTACACATGCAGCACAATCTTCTTTCTCTAAATTCATTTCAACTTGTGAGAAAAGAGAGTTAATCGCATTTCTTACCGTATGTTCATTTTTTTTTTCAACTGTGCTTCCATAATTTGTTTTAAAGGTGAATCGACTGTCAACTCAGTAATTAAAACATTTTGGGGCTCATGTAATTGAGTGTATTTAGGCGGCACCCTTTTTTTTGAAATATGCTGCTTTAGAATAATTAAGCTTAGCAAATTTACAAGCGCCCGGCTTACCACACTGCTGCTCATGACTCGTTCTCGAAATACTCTGTTCACTGTTAATAAAATAAATTAACGCTGCAACGTGTTTATACTTGCCACACAACGTTCAGAGTTTATCTAAAAATATAATAAAACAATATAATAATAATATAATAATTAGAAATAATTATATTATAATTAAATATTTATATAATATAAGAAATGAATTATCTAAAGGTGCATTACGTCTACAGATGTAGCATATGGTGTAGCATGGACTGATGCTTGTCAAATAATTCGAGATTTTATTAAAAAACTTCAAAAGTTTTGTCGATGTTCCTCGACTTCTCTCACAAGTCTAGCATCAACAAGTTTTTTACCTTTGGTCATTGTTTCCGACTGGAACTTTATTTGATGGGTAATGGACTCAAATCCTGCCTTTATATAATGTCCATGCCCAAATAATAAAAAAAAACTAGTAAATATATTATTTACTTAATCTATTGAAAACATATTTTTGTCATTATTATAATTTATTATTAGGACTATTCCTAATAATTCCATAATTTTTACACAACTTAACCTTATAAATGTTTACGGCATTTCTTTATTTATTTTATCATACTTACCTTTGTTTTAAGTACGTTCAAGTAAATTTAAAAATTACATTACCTATTCAACTTTTTCTTTCGTGTTGTAACTTATTAATAATATTTCTTCATTAATTTTTTTTCTTTAAAAACATCTATAAACAAATGTAAAGCACGCACTGACAGCCCCAACTAGTTCGCACGTGGTATACATTTAGTCTGGCGCTGCCAATAGTCGGAGCCAATAATCAGGCGAATCATCCTTTTTTTAACACTGGCAGCACTGCTTATTAATACTGTCCATTAAAGCTTGGTGCTTGCTGTTAATGGTGGCACTCAGCTGTTCAAACTTAAGATTGAATTTTGAATCCAATCTTAATATGAGTTCCTTCAATTCTATTTTTTCTAAGTTGCCTTAACTTCATAATGTACATTAACATTGATGTAATTAATGTAATGAAATGACTCACCTTTGTACACATTCATGCTCATTCATGCGAATTATGGGATCGAAATAGTATCATTACTGCGCATTGTTTAACATTTAATTTAAGTTTATTACTTATGCACCAGTTATTTAGTTGCGCGATGTCTTGTTGTAAAGATATTCTTTGAGGTTAAATAACATTATATTTTAACATAGACATTACACTACATGGACTGCTAGTTGTCATATATTTTCCGTTGCATATAGTGCTCGTACATAGAAAGGACTATGACGTCACTTGCTGAGCGAACATTGCCGACAATCGAGAAACTCTCCCGATTGATTAAATGTCATATGTTAAGGTGCCGATACACTGTAGAGTTTTTGGCTAGAGTCGCTCTAACTAGAGCTCCAATAGAGCGCTCTATGTTGAGTCCCATAGTGTACACAGCTACTAGAGCACTCTAGCGGGAGTCAGTCTACGCTCTCCGTAGACAAGCTCGCTAGGCAAATGATATACAGTGTACACAGGCGTCTCTGCACAACTTCCACGCTCTAGCGGCTAACTCTAGCATTATTCAACTTGTTGGATATTTTTTTGGTCTATACGTATAGTTTTTTGTGTTTTGCTTTGCTAGGTTATGTATGGTTAGGTTATTTATCCATGTGTTTATTTGGCGAGTATCAAGCCTACAGACAGATTCGTGTTTATTTGAAAAAGAAAAGTTGTTTTTTTTTTTTGATTTTGGAAAATGGAAGCATTATATGATGAAGAACAGTGCGAAAAGTTTGTTTGGGAGAGAAATAAAGTGTTTCAATTAATTGAATTGGTAGAGGCTCGTCCAGAATTGTGGAATATCAGGTTGAAGGAGTATAGGAATCGAAACCTTAAACATCAGTCCTTGGAAACGATAGCAACGTCTTTAAATTTGGATGTTAAAACAGTAAAAGACAAAATTCATAATTTGAGATGCCAGTTAAATGAGCATCTGAGAAAAATGAAAAAGTTCAAAAGTGGTCAGGGCGCAGATGAAAGGTATAAACCGAAGTGGGAGTTTTTTGAGGCTGTCAAGTTTATGAATATCCAGATAAATTCAACAGAGGATTCAATTGCCAGTGTTGGCAGTGCCCCTGATGTTATTATTACAGATGTGCTGGTAAGTAAATAAAGTAAATTCATATTGTGATTTAAATTTTTTATTGTAGGATACATTTGACATTCATATAACAAAAATCTAATGACAAAACAAGATATAAATTAATAAATAAAAAAATCAAACATATTTATATTGCCACGGTAGTTCACCTGCTCTGGACATAAAATACGTTCTAAAATTTTCGCGTACTTGCTTAGCTGTGCATGTTGGATTTCTCGCGCCTGTATGTTGTAATGAATAAAATGAATTTTGTGGAAGTGGGTCATCTCGCCAACAACCTTCAATAAGCCTGCCATTTTTTCCATGTCTACAGTACCTTCAGAAACATATTTGGTCGACTTTTTTTCAATTAGATAATTATGTAGCACACAAGCAGCTTGAACTAGCTTTATTACTTTCTGAGGGCATAGTTCGACTGGCTTTCTAAGAAAACGAAAACGCATCGAAAGCAAACCAAATGCATTTTCTACCACTCGACGTGCTCGAGAAAGTCTATAATTAAAAACGCGATTTTCAACAGGTTGGTCTCTAAAAGGGAATGGTTTCATAATGTAGGTTTTTAATGGAAAAGCGTCATCGGCAACAATGACATATGGCACCGGAACTGACTGGAAACGTAATGGTTTTGCTTCGGGTATATTCAATGACTTGTTTTCCAAACACGCCGATAGTGAACAATTTGCATATACACCCCCGTCTGACACTCTCCCATTACAACCTACTTCTATATACAAAAATTTGTAATCAGCATTCACTAGAGCCATTAATACAATGCTAAGTGTCCCCTTGTAATTATAATATAGACTTCCTGAGTCTTCTGGTGCCTTCATTACCACATGTTTTCCATCAATAGCTCCTATGCAATTTGGAAAGTTCCAAGTAGCATCAAATCGCTTTGCTTCATTTTCCCACTCCTCTGATGTACAAGGAATCTGTAAAAAAAAGAACAAAACATTTAATTTTCATTTATTATTTTAATTTTTTTTAGGACCATCATGATGAGGAAATGAAAGATAACTCTGGGTCTTGGCAGACTCCTGTTACAAAACCTCATAAAAATAAAAAACGGGCACCCGATTCAGTTAAAAAGGATGATGAGTTGCTGAATGAAGCTTTAGCTTGTTTACGAGCTCCGAAAGGTCACTTGGACGTATTTGGAGAGTTTGTTACTGCAGAGTTGAAAGTAATACCCTCTGAAGATATCCGAAATAAATTAAAACTTAAGATTCAGAGAGCTATTTTAGACGCACATGAGGAAGTCAACATGCGAGGAGTATCCTCCCCCAGTTCACAGTCTATGCTGTCTCTAAGTAATTTGAGTGAGTACTCCGGTTCATCGAGCACTCCAGTAATATGCCAGATAATTTCTCCAACGCAAAACGAGACTACTTTAACGCAATATTATGACAAAATGTAACATTTTCTCATACCTTCAAATAATCATTTTTCAATTCCAAGTACAGAGCATCACACACCTCCGGAACAATGCGAGAAATAGTTGTTGGTGGAATCCGAAACAAATAACTTAATGACTGATAACTGTCACCTATAATAGAATTTATTTACAATTAATATTGGTACAATTTTTATAAATAAATAGTAAAAAAAAAATGTTTTTGTATTATTTTAAATAATTGTTTTATACCACTTACCAGTAGCAAGAAATCTCAGTGTCAGAGTTAACCGCTCAGATGGTGATATTGATTTTCTGAGGTGAGTATCTTGTTTTCTAATTCTTGGAGCAATTCGTTCCAGCAAATGCTGAAAATCCTGATGGGTCATTCTTATAAAATTTTCATAAGAACTTACGTCTTGATACTCGAGTTCTTTTAACAATTTTGCATAAACTCCCTCTTCTTCTCTTTTGGCAATCCATTCCCTAACCCACATTTTTTTTTTTACTGTCTTATTTCTTTTTTTAACTAAACTATATACCACCAATGCTGCTAAACCTTGTTTTCGCCGGGAACTCATTATAATAACTATACACTAACTAATATACACTAATAAAATTGTCAATTGTCTCACAAGAACTAACCTGAAATACGAAGTTCACTTCTATATATATCACTTCTATAGTCTAATTGTCAAAGTTACACTCTACCAAGATTAATATTTATTAATATATTTTTCCACAGGTGTACATAGCTTTATTATAATAACTATACACTAACTAATATGCACTAATAAAATTGTCAATTGTCTCACAAGAACTAACCTGAAATACGAAGTTCACTTCTATATATATCACTTCTATAGTCTACTTGTCAAAGTTACACTCTACCAAGATTAATATTTATTAATATATTTTTCCACAAGTGTACATAGCTTTATTATAATAACTATACACTAATAAAATTGTCAATTGTCTCACAAGAACTGTATCGGCACCTTAACCTCAAATACGAAGTTCACTTCTATAGTCTACTTGTCAAAGTTACACTCTATCTAGATTAATATATATAATATATATAGCCACAAGTCTACATAGCTTTTTAGAGTGTCTCGGTAGAGTTGCTCTAGCACCTTTCACCTACTTCTCTCCTAGAGTACGAAAGAGCTCTCGGAAGAAAAAAACACTTTACAGTGTACAGACAACGGTAGAGCGCACTAGCAAGAGAGTCTACACTCTACCTAGATATTTCTCTACAGTGTATCGGCACCTTTACGTGCTTAACATAGACCTTATATCCGTATCTCCGTAATGGCTGCCTTTGCCAAAAACTAATCAGCACATCACCTATCAATAGGAATCGAATGTTTTTTGAACTATTCAAATCTGTTGATCCGTGCGCCTGAAAACGTGGACGAAAAAATGCGGACATACAAAACACACACATAAATATTTATTTTTTCTGGGATATGCCAAAATGTTCAGAAACCTTCAAAACGTCGAGAAATGCAAAAATTTTCATTTATGATTTTCGGCTCATTACTATATCTACCCTACGGGAAGTTAAAAAATATAAATATATATAGGTGGCAAACACGGCTGCTTTGCCATTATATTTAACTTCCCGTAGGGCAACAGTAATCGCAAAAAAATCGAAAATGAAATTTTTTATATATCTTGCTTGACGTTTCAAAGGTTTCTGAACATTTTTGAATACCTTAGAAAAAATGGATGTATGTGTGCGTGTGTATGCGGATACAAATTTTCGTCGATGATTTCGGGAATACGGATAAACCGATTTGAATAATTGGAGAAACATTTCTGATGAGCACAGAAATTTCCAAGAAAGATGGAAATTTGATTATTTTTTCACTATCGTTAAGGATAATGCTGCATTGTCGGAGAACGTATCAGCATTAAAAGAATATAACATAAAAAGGCACTACAAAACAAAACATGAAGATAAATATAAAAAATTTCTGGACAGCTCCGGACAGATAAGCTCAATCAAGAGGAAAAACAACATGCTATTTTTAAAAATCAAGATATTTCATTACATACAGCTGTAAAGGCTAGTTTTTTTTTTGTCAGTCAAATATTGGCAAAAAAATGAAACCTTTTGCGGATTGAGATATGATAAATGATTATCTGACTGCTGTTGCAGGAATAGCATTACCTTATTAACTTAATATGAAATATTAGTTTACCCAGGTTCACGGTTGCAAAAAGAATTGATCACTTATCAGAGAATATATCAACAACGCTTCGTGAACGCATTGCTCAATTTGAATACTGTTCTTTGATGAAAGTTGTGCCATTAGCGATACAGCACTACTTGCTCTATATTTATACGTGGTGTTGACACTAAATTTGATATTACTGATGAGTTGTGTTCTCTGGTACCAATACCAATACCGGACTACAAACTACAACTGGTGAAGACCTTCAAGAAAAACTAAAGTCTGTTTTGGAAGAATTTTCAATTTCATTAGAAAAGATTGTTAGTATATCAACAAATGGGGCATCAGCAGTCAAGTATGAAAGCGGGAAAGCTTTTCCAAGATATTGAGAAAGCCACAGAAGAAGAAACATTTGTTAACCTTTGCATAATTCATCAAGAAAGTTTGTATGCAAAGAAATTAACTTGACCCCATGTCTCAGCACCAGTAATTAAATTAATAAATTTCATAAAGTCACCGTGAATCACCGTGAGTTTAAAAAATTTCTTAACAATTTGGCAAGTGAATATGGTGATATAATTTTTAAGAGCTGCAATGTTAAAAAGAGTGTATGACCTTAATTCTACTTAATTTTTGTTCAACAGATGTGAATTTCTTAATTTTCTCTTTCAGTTGAAGAACTAAATTACCAGCTAACTCATTTGTTCTTGAAGAAATAGTGTTTTTCGAGAGCGAAATATTTTGAATTATTGACTTTTGAGACGGAAATGAAACATCGGCAATTTTCAACATACATTCTTTAATAAAATCACCATTAGTGAAAGGTTTTGATTTTTGCGATCTCTAATGCAATAACAAAACTTGATTTCCAGACATTTCCGCTCTCTATATTAGCTTTATTAAACATCCACTGTTGACCTTGAAGTTTCAATTTTAAAGATAACAATTTGTCGATTTTTATTTCTCATTATAACAATCGATTTTTGACTTGTGATTTGTATCATAGTGTCTCTTCAAATTAAACTCCTTACTTTCTGCCCGGTGGCTTTTTTCTGAACTATTTTGTATTCAATTTTGTCAATATCTGCATTGCGGAATTCGGATCATTTTCTATATTCATACATTCTGCAATAATGTCCATATTCATCGGCTCATCGTTTTGTTCTATTACTATATTTTGATTTATGTTTGCTATATCTAGGTTAACTTTTAGTACAATTTCTATGTATTGCAATAATATTTCTCTTCATCTTTATTCCCTGTTTTTTCGCTGTACATTTTTTTCTTATTTTCGTTGTTTTTTTCTTTCTTCGCATTGGCTGATTATGTGCGTTGTTTCAAAACAGTATGCACATGTTTTTGATTGGTTATAATATGTAATTAACGCTTTTCGCCACTAATATGAAGAAAGGATGAAATGGTTTTTTCAAGAATCATGTCCACCAATCTTGTTTCTGTTAAAAAAAATTATTCGCTTCATCTGCATTCCGTTTAGGGCTACTTATATATTTGTTCTGAATGTTTTTAACCTTTTCGTATTTAGATAGATGCAATGCAATTGTCTCATTATTTGCTTCAAAAGGTATTTTATATACTCTTGTTCTTGTAAAATTATCGTCTGCAATATTTTACATATAACAAATTCAGAAAGAATTAATATATAGCATGCGGTCAAAATACAATACCACCTTGGATTTTTCTACCCAAAATAATTGCTTCAATAATGTTGCCTACAATTTTTATAATTTCGTACCATATTTTAACTGGTTTTTAGTATTTTAATATCTAAATTGAATTTTTCACACTAATAATTCTATATACATTATTACTTAAGATCATATTTGAAGTGAATTAATTTGTCAAATTTTGTTCACCTGTGCTCTATTCAACCTACCATCAACAAAATTATTGCAGTAAATGGAGAGGAAAAAAGCGTATGCCCAGCTAATCTTAATCTAAAGTTCAGAAGTGAAAACAATTTGCATTTCATCACCACACCACGCATTAATTGGATTATAACTCTTTTAATTCTGATTATATCAGAACTTGTAATATACTATTTTAAAGGTGATTAAAAGAGCTACTTTCTCTATTATAAATTTTACCGTAACTTCTCTTATTTTGAAACGGAGAAGGGTTAAAGGGATCGAAAGACACTCCGGTTAGACAGCCGCGCACTCTTTAAACAATTAGAACTCTATCAATATTTGTGCAACATAAAATAATAAAAAGCAATAATTAGTCTGAAAAATACCTTGAATTTTCATATATATATACTTTTATACGTATTCTTTCAGAGATATTATAATGAAAAATTGGTTGTTTTTTTAAATGGATTTTTTTATGAAATCATGAGTTTTTTGAAAATCGTTTGTATTAATGTTATGGTATTTTCAAGAATCCATCAAGATATCTCAAACCAAGTTAATTCTAGATAGAAAACGATTATTTTTAATTTTGGTGGAAATGGCACTCATAAACTATTTGATTTAAATGAAAAAAAAACATTGTATGCATCTTTTAAATGCATGATAGCTCACTCAATTTACACGCAGAAGTACTTCTTTTAAAGCTTATTTTGAGAACTATAAAAACCCATTTTCATAATTAACTTAATATTGTTCCTAGAACACTGTAAAATAGCGATTTATTAGGATTTTTATTGATATAATTTTGTTCATTATATGATTTTCGTTAAAATGTATATTTTTGAAGATATGAGCAAAAAACGATGAAAAACGCAAAAAAGAAACAAATTTTCAGTAGCCAGTAACTTGAAAAGTATTTGCTTTTTTGAAAAACATTATTAAACATTTTTCTCTTATAATTAGTTCTTTTATCCACACCCAACGTTATTACACCACTGAAAAGAAATGGCATCCCCCCGGGTAGTGCAAAGGAGTCTAAATTGTTTTCACTTTTGAACTTGAGAGTAAGATGAGCCTAATTCCAAATTGAATTTTTGACACAATGAAACTTCTAAATAATTTTTTGAATAAGTAATTTTTTTTGTATTGTGACTTAGTATAGTAAGGCAAAACGACTGCAAATTGAATATTTTTGAGCGCAATTACTTATGGCTCGTCTCCTTTGCACGAATTCGTACGGCGAATCTGTTCGCAAAGTGCGCAAACAAAATTATTGCAAGCAAAAGCAAAGCACGCGCAGGTGAGAACACGATTCGCCGTGCGCGTCAGACGCATGCGCAGACTGTCAGACGCATGTTGTATTATTTGCATCTTATATTAATTTAATTTTTGGCACATCTCAGCTGCTTTTTGGCATTAATAATGTAGACATTACATTTTCCTTATTCATAATCATGAATTTATTATATTTTAATATTGCCTTAGTCTATAAGTGAATAGAAATGTTTGGCAAATGACAGTCTTCAATTGCTTTTAATGTCAAACTAAGCTTCAAATATTTTCAAGGGCAAACAATGATAAGCGGTTTTTTGTAATTTTTTCTATTTATTTCTACAATCTAACTATATTTCTATGAATCAAAACATTCTAGAAAATTTCCCGAACAAACTTCAGGAAGATTCAGGAAAATCCGAATTATAGTTTAGGAGGATTAATGAAACTTACATTGTTATAGAAGAATTTTATATATAAGATATATATACCTGAATAACTGTTCAAAAGTCAGATTGCGACTCTGTTATGGGAATACGAATACTTTATATATTTGATTAATTATATTATACATTAAACATTTTGATCATTTTTGTTCAGAATTAGGCAAAAGTTTGAATTGAAATTTTTTCTTGCTTGATAGTTTTGAAGAGTTTCTTCAATTCAGACTGATATACAGCAGTCACATCTTCAATTTTCATTTTAAAAAGAATACTTTGTTCATGTCAATGTTCATAAAAAATCACACAGATCTATTTGCCATCTTTAAACCTTCAATGAGGCTTTTTAAATTAAATGTAATATTTTCAGTGCCTCTTCTTCACTGGGTTGTGAATTTAACATTTCTTCCAAGTTGGTTTCAGTCATATCATTATCATGTGATTTAATCAATGTCATACTGTGAATTTTTACAGATTTTTCGTCATTTTCCGCAGTCAGAGTAGACCACGATTATTTCCAACATGACTTCAGTGTTGTGTTCAATGTTTCAGTTCTGCCAATGATTTTTTATGTTTAAAATACATTTTGCTATGTTAATTTTTTTTCCAGCATTCGATAATATTCATATCAGTATTACATTCTATTATCTAATATAATCCTGAAAGTTCGTCTAAATAAATTTCAGTATAACGCTTGCATCATACCTTGGTCCATAGACTGAAGTAATGCAGTAGTGTTTGGAGGTAAAAATATAACTTTTTATTTTTGATGTATAGTTTCAAACTCGCGAGAATGACCCGATGCATTATCCAAAACTAAAAGTATTCTAAAGTCTAAATTTAGTTTTTTTCAAATAAGCTACAACTTCAGAAACAAAACAATTCTTGAACCAATAACAAAAAACAGCACTTATAACCCACGTTTTCTTATTCGTTTTCCCACGCCAAAAACACGGGCAGGTCGCTCTTATTTTGATTTTTTAAAGCCCGAGGATTTAAAGATCTGTAAAGCATTAGTGGTTTAATTACACAACCACCAGGTGCATTAGAACATAGCAATAGTGTAACCCTATCTTTTGCTGCTTTAAATCCAGCAACACTTTTTTCATTTTTCGAAACGAATGTTTTATTTGGCATTTTCTTCCAAAACAATGCAGTTTCATCTGCATTAAATACTTGGTCCGGTTTGTATCCACCATCAGCTATTACTCTTGCAAACTCTTCTGGATATCGTTCTGCTGCGGATGTGTCTGTAGTTGCAGCTTCTCCAACGATTTTAATACTATGCAATGATTGCCTTAATTTAAATTCATGGAACCAACCTTCCGATCCTTAAAATCTTCCACCTATACTTCCTTCTTCGAAATGTGCGTGAAGACGCTTTGCCTTCTCCCGGATCATTGAACCATTCAGGGGTACTCTTCTTTGGTTGCAGTCTTCAATCCACAACGACAACGCCACTTCCATTTTTTCAATAGCTGGATCGCACAATTTTTGCTGCCAGTGATGTGGAAGCAACAGATGACCTTATTTTATCTTCCGATTTTTTTATCGATCGTACGGTAGATTTATTAACATTATATGAACACGATATCGATGCGAAAGACTCTTTAAGGCGTAAACGATCAAGTATTTCTATCTTAATTTTAAGGAGCAATACTGACTTTTTTCTTGCCGAACTTTTTTTTTAGTTGACATGTTAATTTAATTTTTTTATTGCTATATTAATTTAATTTTAATTTTAATGTTTTAATTTTATTTTTAATTATTTTATTATTATTATTAATTATATAGAAGAAAAGGTCTGTTAGCACGTGTTACTCAATCACAATATTTGCTACGAATGAAAAAAACGAAGAAATAAAGCATGCATAGTGGCATTTGCCACAGAAACGAACAATATTAAAGCATACATATGATTCATTCATTCCCTGTTTGCTTACTTGATCAAATACGCTGATAACGGAGAGGACGGCGAACGCAACGCAATTATTTGGTTTTGAGTCATTTGATTGTTAAGTCATTTAAAGTTTTGGAAACAATTTGGTTGCAAACTATTTGATTAAAAAGTTACTTGATTGGAAATTGTTTGGTTGGAAATTATTTGGTTGCAAACATGTGCTTGGGACATTTACGGATTGTTGACACTTGATTGGGAGTGATGTTGTTTCACGTTATTTGATTCATAATTTGAATTAAAGTTTCTAGGAAATGCAAGATTATTTCTAGTTCTCTGATAATTTCTCTCGCATAAGCAATTTCAATTACTACTTTAGCCCTGTCATAAAGTTTCGAATAAACTGCGTCGGATTACTATTGTCGTAGTACCTATTTTTAATTTATTCAATTCTTAAAATAAGTGAATTTAATTTTACGGGTTTATGCCAAATTTCGGAATAATATCGATCAATGCATTATTAACTTCCCGAAGGAGAATAAAAAAATCCGATTCGCTAATTTTATGTTTTCTCGACAATTCAAGCCATTCTAAATCGAATGAGACCAAATTTGGAAAAAGTATGTGTGTGTGTGTAAACACATTTTTTGCCGCAAATCGACGTTTTCTCAAAAATGGCTGGACCGATTTCAAAAATTTAAAAGCCATTCGATGTATCTCGACGAGGACTAGCGTTTATCAATTTTGCGCGACGATCAGCCAAGCAATTTCTTTGCAAATAGCAAAAAAGTGAAAAAAATTCGTCCACGTTTTAATTGTCAATTGTCTCACAAGAACTGTATCGGCACCTTAACCTCAAATACGAAGTTCACTTCTATAGTCTACTTGTCAAAGTTACACTCTATCTAGATATAAATATATAATACTAGCTGACCCGACAGACGTTGTTTCTGTACTCATGTCTATACAATTTTTAAATTTTTTATACTAATATTTACTGCTTAGTTTAAATAATAATTACTGTTTTTTGAATACTATTTACACCAATATATGAGTGATGTTGAATGTAGAACTATTTCAAATAAAATGATTGTTTCTCAATTCCCACAGTTAACACTTTAATTATTCATTTAACAAATATTAAAAAAATGTTCAATAAAATTGTATATTAAAAATTATACAGTGCGATTTATAGAACAAATTTATTTCCAATAGCTCAATTTATTTTATGCATTTAAGGGTTATATAGTATTTTAGTCATACCTGTAGATGTGGATGTATAAATAAATGATTTTTTGTTTATTCACGACTAAAATCGATTTTCCAAATTTATCACAATAAAAATGATCGTCTGCCTTTGTGATTTATGTCACAGCATAAGATACACGTGTTGAAAATTGAAATCTTTTAAAAAGGACAACAAATTCAGAAAGAATTAATATATAGCATTCGCGGTAAAGGTGCAATATCACCTTTTATTTTTTTACCCAAAATATATGCTTTAAAATGTTGCCTATAATTTTTATAATTTCGTACCATATTTTAACTGGCTTTAGTAATTTTAATATCTAAATTACATTTTTTTCTCCAATAAATCAATATACTTATTGCTTAAGTTTATATTTGAAGTGAATTAATTTGTCAAATCATGTTCACATGTGCTCTATTCAACTTGCAATCAACAAAATTATTGCTCTGTGAATTTTTTACTGTGCTCCAATTTACTTGATATTTGGAAATAGGCTAATCTTTATCTTAATTTCAATGTTTTTAACAATTTGCACTCCGTCACCATCCACAGCATTAATTGGATTATTACTCTGTTTAATTCTGATTTTATCAGAACTTGTAATACACATTTTAATGTGATTAATGAGCTACAACTTCTCTATCATTAATTTTACCGTAACTTCTCTTATTGTAAAACGGCGAAGTTTTAAAGGCTCGAAAGACCTCTGGTTGGACAGCTCCTTAATTAATCATACATCTATCAATATTTTGTGTAACGAAAAAATAATAAACAATAATAATTAGTCAGAAAAATACCTCGAATTTTCTTATATATATATACTTTTATACGTATTCTTTCAGAGGTATTATGATGAGAAATTGGTTGTTTTTTTTTAAATGTTTTTTTTAAATGTTTTTTTTTCATGAAATCATGAGTTTTTTGAGAATCATTTGTACTAAAGTTGTGGTATTTTTCTAGAATCCATCAAGATCTCTTAAACCAAGTTAATTCTAGATTGAATACGATTATTTTTAATTTTGGTGGATATGGCACTCAAAGTATTTGATTTAAATGAAAAAAAAAAAACAATTGCATGCGTCCTTTATCGGCATGATAGCTCACTCATTTTACACGCAGAAGTACTCATTTTAAAGCTTATTTTGAGCACTATAAAAACCCCTTTTTATATCTAGCCTAATAATGTTCCTAAACACTATAAAATAACGATTTATTAAGATTTTAATTGATATATTCTGTTCATTACATGATTTTCGTTAAAATGTATATTTTTGAAGGTGTTAGCAAAAAATGATGAAAAACGCAAAAAAAAACAAATATTCAGTAGCCAGTAACTTGAAAAGTATTTCGTTTTTTGAAAAACATTATTAATATTTTTCTCGTAATAATTTTTTTTTTATCGATACCCACGTTATTTTGAAAAAGTAAAATTACAC